>NW_017616938.1:0-205000 GCF_001879475.1 Ipomoea nil
AAAATGGCCATAGCATTCATCCTCTTCAACAACATATCAGCTCAGATTTCCATCGGTGAATCAAATCTAGCTATCACGATTTGTTTAGAGGATTTCCATGTAACGACTGCACCGACTAGTGTAAACATGTAGCCACTCGTGACTTGGAGTCCTTAATATCCTATATCTAGTTAACATCGTTATACCATTCATGTACAACAAGATATCTATATAGTGCAATCTAGAGTCACGAGTATACCTAAGGTATCTCATAACCTTTACTATTGCCTTCCAGTGCATATCATCGGGGTTATTCGTATATCTACTGAGCTTACTAACTGCAAAGGCATATCCGATCTAGTACAACTCATATTCTAGTTGAGAAATGCCCTCTTCATGGTTTTTTTTGTTAGATGAACGTTTGTTTCATATGGTGTCCTAGCCAATTCATGATCATCCTTGTTAAATTTTGCCAGGATTTTATCAATATAATGAGATTGGCTCAACACAAGACCATAAGGTCTTCTAATGATTTTAATCACGATGGTGAAATCAGCCAAACCCATATCCTTTATGTCAAATCTCGCATTTAACATGTTTTTGGTAGACTTGATCATTCGATAGTTGCTACCAACGATGAGTATATCATCTACATATAAACAAAGAATGACATAACTGTATTCCGTTTCCTTAGCATAGACATGATTGTCACTCTCGTTTATTTTAAACTCGTTGGTTAACATCGCTTGGTCAAACTTCGTGTGTCATTGCTTAGGAGCTTGTTTTAAACCATATAACGATTTAATCAACCTACACACTTTCGTTTCTTAGCCCGGAAAACAAACCCTTCGGGTTGTTCTATATAGATTTCTTCATCTAACTCGCCATTTAAGAAAGTAGATTTTACATCCATTTGATGAACTTCCAAATTCCGCAACGCGGCAATGGAAAGTATCATTCTAATGGAATTTATTCTTGTCATGAGAGAATACGTGTCGAAGTAATTAAGGCCCTTGCGTTGCATATAACCCTTAATACAAGCCTAGCCTTATACTTCTCAATGGAACCATCTGGTTTCATCTTCCTTTTGAAGACCCACTTGGATCCTAAGGGTTTACTACCCAGAGCTAAGGAAGATCTACTAGTTCCCAAGTGTGATTCTGAAGGATAGGATCCACTTCACTCTTAATAGCCTCTTTCCGCATTGGTTCTTCCGTAGAAGTCACGGCTACTACATACGTTCGAGGCACATTTTCTAGCAAACAAGTTAGAAAATCCGGTTCATTATCTAATAAACAAGTTAGAGTACTCGAATCATACTCTAACAAGTAAGTTAGAAAATCAGGACCAAATGTTTTTCCAACTCTTGCCCGCTTACTGCGTCTCGGCTCGAGTTCGGGTTCTTTCTCAAATTCCCCACTATCATTGTCCATAGCTTCGTCAAGTGTCCGTTTTGACGTACTCGGTCCCTCATTGGAACTACAAGGAAATACATTTTCGAAGAAAGGTGCATTCCTTGATTCTATTATCGTGTTCTTATGTACGTCCGGATGATGGGAATCGTGTACTAAGAACCGGTAAGCACTACTGCTATGTGCATAGCCAATAAAGGTACAGTCCACCGTTTTAGGACCTATCTTTATTTTCTTAGGTGCTGGCACCAAGACTTTGGCAAGATGCCCCCACACTTTCAAGTACTGGTAGGAAGGTTTCCTACCGTTCCACATCTCATACAGAGTCTTATCGAGCTTCTTGCGGGGTGCTTTATTTAAAAGGTAATTACTTGTCAAAATTTCCTCACCCAACAAATTTTGAGGTAGGCCTGAACTTATAAGCATCGCATTAGTCATATCTTTCAATGTACGGTTCTACGTTCAGCAACACCATTCGATTGAGATGCGTAAGGTTCCGTATGCTCGTGTATAAATCCTAAATTTGCGCAGAATTCACCGATTAGTACTTCGTACTCACCATCTCTAGCACTTCTAACCTTCTTCATCTTACAATTAACTTGGTTTTCAACTTCATTCTCATAAAAAATGAATTTCTCCAAGGATTCGTCTTTGCTCTTTAGAAAATACACAGAGCAATAACATGTGCTATCAGCGATAAATGTGATAAAAATATTTAGTATCACCTCTTGTTTGTATCAATATAAAATCTCACAAATCACTATGGATTAGTTCTAGTGGTTTAGTTTGCCTTTCAACCGATTTAAAAGGTGTCTTAGTTAGTTTTGCTTCAACCCAAATTTCACACTTATTATTTGTATTAATTTAGAATGTAGTAATATGGTTCATGCTAATTAATATACGTATAGAATTAAAATTAACTTGACCTAGTCTACCATGCCACAAATTGGAAGACTCAAGCACGTAAACAGAATTAACTTTGCTTTTATTAACGATAACAGGCATTACATTGAGCTTAAAAAACCCATCAGTTACATAGCCTTTACCTACAAACATTCCTAACTTAGACAAAACTACTTTGTCTGACTCAAACACCATGTGGAACCCATGCTTGTTTAACAACGAGCCAGACACCAGATTCTTCCGTAGCTCCGGAACATACAACACGTTGTTCAACGTCAGTTCCTTCCCGGAAGTCATCTTCAGAACCACTTTGCTCATGCCTTCCACAGTAGACTAGGAAGAGTTTCCCATCTACATCTTCTCACCCTCAACAATCTCAAAGGTGCTGAACATCTCTCGGTTGCAACACAAATGCCTTGTTGCACCAATGTCGATGAACCACTCGCGCTGGTTAGAACCAACGAGGTTCACCTTGGTCGCCATGGCCAAAAGGCTAATCCCCGGCATCATTTTGACTGCTCTTTCAAACAACGTTGGCTTCAGAACTCTTGTTCTTCTTCCTTGGAGCCTTGCAATCAGATGACTTGTGGCCATGCATGCCACAATTGAAGCATTTACCATGAAACTTGGTTTCGTAACGCCTTCCTTCGAACCTAGCTTCTGCTTTTCCTTCTTGGCATTCTTGGAGCTTTACCATGCTCCACAACGTTGGCCTTAGCGTCACTAATGACATGACCTCTCCTGTCATTCTTCATGTTTTTCTCCTCAATTCTGAGTCGCTGGATCATGTCCTCCAGGTTCATTTCTTTTTTGCTTGTGCTTAAGGTTATTCTTGAAGTCCTTCCATCCTGGAGGAAACAAGTGGATCTAGGGATGGCAATGTGCCCCCGTCCCCATCGGGGATCCCCGTCCCCCGTAGGGATGGGGACGAGGATGGGGAAAATTTTGGGATTGGGAACGGGGACGGGGAATTTTTTAAATCCCCACGGGGACGGGGATACCCCTCCCCGCCCCGCCCCGTCCCCGAAAATTATATATATATATATATATATATATATATATTATATATATATATATATATATATATATATATATATATATATTAGGAATTAGATTATTAGTTATTTAGTTAATTAGGTTTATTAGATTTTACAATTAAAATTTAAAACACACTCAATACTATTCAACTATTCAAACACTGTGTATATATTGGATGAATTGAAATTTGGAATAAATTGAATATTGATTGATTACATTGCATGCACTGTGAATATTGTATGTGTATATATTGGATTAATTAGATTATTAGAATATATTGACTATGGATTTGAATTTTTTTTTTGTTTTTTATTTTTAAAAATTGTATTACTTCCACACATTGACTATGGGTTGACTGGGGATGGGGATTCCCCGTCCCCGCGGGGGACGGGGACGGGGAATTTTTTCAATTCCACGCCGGGGAGGGGATAGGGTCGGGGTCGCGGGGACGGGGACGGGTAGTATACTCCCCGCCCTCGCCCCGCCCGTAGGCATCCCTAAGTGGGTCACAGATGCCACTTGGAAGGCTTCACTCACCACCATGCCCTCGTCACGGATCTCGTCAAAGATTAGTTATAAATCTTCAACCTGGCTTAACACGGTCTTGGAATCAACCATCATGAAGTCAATGAATCGACCGACTACAAACTTCTTACACTGGCATCCTAGCTTCTATACTTATGATTCAAGGCTTCCCACAACGCTTTCGATGTGTCAATCTTCGCGATACACATCATACAATGTATCACACAATTCGTTCAAGATGTAGTTACGACATAGGAAGTCTGAATCCTTCCAAATGCCAACCGCCATTACGGATTGGCCATCTTGTTCCTTCAACTTAGGAAACTTTTTGGTTAAGAACCGTGCCAAGCCGAGAGTTTACAGGTAGAAGAGCATTTTTTTTGCATCCACCTCTTGAAGTTCGATTCGATGCCGGTGAAATTCTCCGGCTTTTTAGCAGAACCACTTTGTACCAAAGGTACCCACATCGTGGGGATGTACCCATCGGTGCTCCCACCCGCCTTGTGAACCAACGTTCACCGGTGCCTGGGAATGTGCAACATTGTTGCCGTTCCCACCATTGTTGTTCTCAACAACCTTTTCCTCCCAATGAATTGGCAGTACGGGGATTCAAGGAAATTAGAGAGAAAACAGAAAAAATACAAATAAGGTTTTAAGCTTGTGGGTGTAAAACACAAAATATAATAATAATCCTACGGCAAAAGGATTATTATTTATGGAAAAACGGGGATGGACGAAAGGATATGGTGGGTAAGGTGGTTAGTACGAGTCGAGCTAATCACTCTTTCCTTAAAACCTTATTTGCTATCTCCCACATGGTTCTAGGAATGTTACGGCCTAGGTTTCCACGAATAAAACATACTACGATTCCAAGTTTGAGCACTCAAACGATGGAACCCCGGCGAACTAGAGCGTGGGATGAACATAGGAGGTTAAGAAATGAGACGAAGCAGAGTTGCGAGAGAGAAAATATTATTTTCGTAGTGTATATCAATCTGCTTCTCAACAATAACTTATATAGGTGTTGAGGAATTCAATAGCATTCAACAATGACATTTAAATCTAACATTAAATCAGTCAAAAAAAAACCTGCTTCTTAACAATAACTTATATAGGTGTTGAGGAATTCAATAGCATTCAACAATGACGTTTAAAGCTAACATTAAATCAGTAAAAAAAAAACCACGGTAACAGCTGACCATTAACCTGAGAATTAAATCGAAATTAATTCCGAGAAAACCCCTGTAACAGCTAACCATTAACCTGAGAATTAAATCAAAATTAATTCCGAGAATTAATTCAAGTTTAATTCTGTAACAGATGAATTAAGACTCAACGGTCGTTCCACGAGTTGAGACGAGGTGCCCGAGAGGTTGCGATGAATCGTTAACCATTATGGATTCCGAGAATTAATTCAAGTTTAATTCTGTAACAGATGAATTAAGACTCAACGGTCGTTCCACGAGGTGCCCGAGAGGTTGCGATGAATCGTTAACCATTATGGTTGGTCGCGAGCCGTTGGCTCGTCAACAATTCTGGTTTTAGCGGCTCTGTGTTGGAAGTTTAGCATAACTTATGCCTACAACAAGCCCAGTTAATTTTGTGTTGGAAGTTTAGCATAACTTATGCTTACGAGCCCAGTTAATTTTCTGAACGACATTCGTGCCCGCAAGCGTACACAAACTACGCGCAAGAAAGAACCTCTATAATATACAATTTAATAAGCTTTAGAAAGGCTTTTGTATAAATAGTGGTGCAAACCCACTTCCCAAACCAATGTGGGACATATGCTACTTTAAAGCCTTTTCCCTTCATTTTTTCCAACTCAAATGGGTCTACTTTGAGAATCAATTTCTCATTCACCCATTATGAGTTTTGACTGTACAATATATCAATCTCTTCGTCTCACTATGAAGAACCCGAATCCACTTTGACCCGACCCAAATTGGAAGTGGACCCTTCTAATAAATATACCACAAAATAGCCATTTAAATGTCATTTTATGATATTTTTTCCACACACACACACACACACACACACACACACACACACACACACACACACACACACACACACACACACAACATATATATATATATATATATATATATATATATATATAACAGATCAAGTGTGGTTATATGTCCCAGGTGAAACATGGGGTTTAATCCCTTCCGTTTATCCAATGGTCATCAACAAATCTCAACAGTTGATTGTGAATTTGAAGGGGCAGTTGATTCAAAGGTATTTCGCGCACTGAGGGGTGAAAATGAAAAAAAAAATTCAAAAAAAAATAAGTAATCTTCTCCACTACGTCGTCTTCTCACACTCAGTCTCCATTTTTGCATGATCTATCTGTGTCTTCGAACCATCTGTGACCACTCAGATGCGAGAAGTAGGTAAATACATTAGGCAAAGTGATCTTCTCCATTACATGTTGATGTCTTTGTATCTTCTCCATCTCCGATCACTCACAAGCAAGAACAACGTTAATACCTTCGAGGCAAAGTAATACAGAGGATTAATGGCTTCTGAAGAAAAAGTATCCCAACCGTAGCAATTGGCGTCAACTAAATAAGGTAAATTTCACCTAATCATCAAAATACCGTATTATAGTTAAGTAAATGATTGCATGATCATAGTTTCTATGTATTTTTGTTGTTTATGATTTTACTAATTTCTAGATGTTTTTGTGCTTGTGTTATTGTGATCAATCATTTTTTATGGCGTAGTACTAGTAGCATCTGGAGTCAGTTAATTGCTTTTTTTTTTTTTTTTTTTTTTTTTTTTTTTTGTGTTTGTATGCATAATTCATTCTGTTCTATTTGATATTTCTAGTCTTCCATGCTTGTACTCAACTTTAAGTTTATGCACTTTACTTTTCAAATCTATCCACCTTAAGTTGTAAATTTGTGCACCTTAAAGTGCAGAGCAATGTACGCTAGTTTTGAACTCTATGCACCTTTGTGTTGAAATTTATGCACTTGAGTTGTAAATTTGTGCACCTTACGGGTTGAAGAGGAAAGTTGTGCACTTTAAGGTTTAAAGTTATGCTCATACGGCTTGGAAGTAGTAATTCTTAACTTTTCAATGTAAGGCAATCAAGATTCAAAGTAATGCACCTTAAACTTTAAATCCATGCACCTTAAAGAGTAAAGTTGAGCTCCTTAATTAAGGTTTAAAGTTATACACCTACGACTACGAAGTTGTAATTCTTAATTTTTTAATATAACGCAATCAAAATTCAAAGTAATGCACCTTAAAGAGTAAAGTTGTGCTTCTTAAGGTTTAATGTTATGCAGCGACGTCTTGGAACTAATAATTCTTAACTTTTTAATGTTATAAGGCAATCAAAATTCAAAATAATGTACTTTTAAGTTTTAAATCTATGCATCTTAAAGAGGGAAGTTGTGTTCCTTAATCAAAGAATAAATAAGTAAATAAAACTTACAGATATGCAATGTTATTTCTTGAGTTAAGCAAAAGTACAAATAACATATTCATTATATTATACTATTTTTGTTTGTTTGTTTTTTTTTTTTTTTTTACAGATTTTGAAGTGCATCATTATATATTATCTATTTGTAACTATATTTTTTACTGATTTTGAAGTGCATCATTATAATCCCCGCCACCGTTGATCTTCCTCTATTTTGTGGTTTATAATAACTAGTATTTTCACCCGTGCGATGCACGGAATGAATTTACTATAATATTTTAAGAATATTTGGAACGATATATTGATGGATTATATGAACCCGGGGGTCCAGATTATACAACCCGAATATATGATCGAATTATGACAAGTATAAGATTATATATATAATTATATAAATTATAACATCAAATATTATATAGTGCAATTGAAAAGATGGTTTGGATTAATTATGTTATGTGATGTTATCATTGCTTGAGTTCAACCAAATAATTGTTGAATTAATAGTTAATGTGTAGATGTATGCTGCAGTGCTGGAACTTTAGAGATTTTATATATCATTGTTTAGGATTTTTATAAATTGGGCAAATGTGCTCGTTCTCTAGAAACTTAGTTATAATAATAAATTGCTATCCTAATTCATTTGTATAGAGGATTTTTTTTTCTAGATATATAGCAATTTTGTCATTTTGAAAAAAAAAAAAAAACATAATATCATTGATTGTATTTATACATTATTGAAAAATTCTTTGTAGACGACATTGGTAGTCACAACACAATATTGTCCATCCTCGTCTAGAGCTAACACCTTAAGGCCATCATGATGGGTGACTCGGGAGAAAGCCATGTACAATTGTCATTGATTAAAGACCAATTTTTTTTAGCAATAACCCAACGTGAGTTAGTGTTTGGCCTTGACTTTTGTTTGGAAATTGTTTACGCTGGGACTTGAAGGACAATCTCGTATTAGAAGGAGTGAGAGACATTCGGGGGATAAGAACTTTGGTTCCTTCATGTGTCCCATTAACTATTCTTGCTTCGACAATGTGATCTACCAATGTTGTGATGATGAGCCGCGTCCCGTTACACAGGCCAAGAGAGTAGTGATAGAATAATATTGTTGAATAGGAATAGGAATAGGAATAGGAATAGGAATTTTAATATTGGTGTATTGTATTACGAATAAGAATTTTAATGTAGAATTGTAGTACTAATATGAAAGTAGGAAATTAAGCAATATATTGTATTAGGAATTATATTACACTATTTTACAATATTACGCAAACCTAAGTATTATTGTTTATAACTAATATTTTCACCCGTGCGATGTACGGAATGGAATTGTTGTAATATCTTAAGAATATTAAAATTGATATATAATTATTTAAAAGTTAATATCACCAGAGGTCGCTTATCTTTCATGACAATTTCAAATTTAATCCTAGACAATAGTTATTAATTATTACGATTTATTCTATGTTATAATTCTTACATTAATATTCTTATTGTACGAATGAGAAAGTAGAAATAAGTATATTTTATTGGGAAGAGAGATTTTTTAGGAATTGGACGGAAAGTTAAAAGTTTAGGATTTTGTTTTTAAATATAGTATAGATTACAATAGGAATTGTATTACACTATTTTATAATTTTAGAATAGAATTTTAACCCAGAATTATTGTACGAATGGAAAAGTATAAATCAATATATTTTATTGGGAAGAAAGATTTTTTTGGAATTGGGCAGAATTTAAAAGTTCAGGATTTTGTTTTTATGTATAGTATAGATTACAATAGGAATTGTATTACACTATTTTATAATATTAGAATAGAATTTTAACCCATAATTAATGGGAAAGTTGAAATCAATATATTTTATTAGAAGAGAGATTTTTTAGAAATTGGGCGGGAAGTTAAAAGTTCAGGATTTTGTTTTTATATATAGTATATATTATTAACACTTAATTACTTTTAGATATTATTTTTACCACTTATATTATTATTATTAGTTTCTTTTCAAGTTTTGTTAGTATATAATGGTCGTGAGCCACACAATAATAATATAACCATAATTAAATATTCTTGTATTGTATTCCGTGAGTCACAATAATAATATAACAATAATTAAATATTCTTCAATTCTAATATTCTTCTAAGATTTCTATTAACATCATTAATTATTCTATAATTTATCATAATTAAATAATTTGACCAATTATAAAGAGAGATTATTAAATAAAGCACGGGACAATTTTTTAATTACAAAATTTAAAAATTCATTAATAAAACATAAGGTTCTCATAGTTTTTTCTTAGAAACTATTTAATAAAGCATTTTTTTAGAAATCAATATATTTTATTGGGAAGAGAGATTTTGTAGGAATTGGGCGGGAAGTTAAAATTTCAGAATTTTGTTTTTATATATAGTATAGATAGATTAGATGTGCAGAGGGAATTGTATTACACTATTTTATAATTTTAGAATAGAATTTTTACCCAAAATTATTGTACGAATGGGAAAGTAGAAAACAATATATTTTATTGGGAAGAGAGATTTTTTAGGAATTGGGTGGGAAGTTAAAATTTCAGGATTTTGTTTTTATATATAGTATAGATTAGATGTGCAGAGGGAATTGTATTACACTATTTTATAATTTTAGAATAGAATTTTTACCCAGAATTATTGTACGAATGGGAAAGTAGAAAACAATATATTTTATTGGGAAGAGAGAGTTTTAGGAATTGGGCGGGAAGTTAAAATTTCAAGATTTTGTTTTTCATGGTATTAATAAAATACTTGGTAAATAAATATATAACATTATTTTGTATTATAACTTTGATATTTAATTACATTAAATAGTGCACAAAAAAGATAATAGACAATGTAGTGAATATAATCAATTGATGAATTTGAATGTAAAGAATTTTTACATTGGAGAAAAATAAATACAATATAATATAATAAAATTATTTCTCTTAATTAATTTATTGATAATGAATATATTTTTTTAATAAAGACATTGTAGGGACAATGTAGCGAATATAATCAATTGCTGAATTTGAATGTAAAGAATTTTTATATTGGAGAAAAATAAAGACAATATAACTAATGAAATTATTTCTCTTATTTAATTTATTGATAATGATGAGGATATAATATTTCTGAATGAATCAGATAATAAGTCTGTACAGGAATATATATAGTAGCGAATAGCAAACCTAATACAAGACTAATACTAGTAACAATAGGTAACGAATACTAATAATAACAGAGTCCTAATACTCCCCCTCAAGCACAAAGTGGACTAGCTACAACATTGAGCTTGCCACACAGAGTAGGGAAACGCGGACCAGGGAGAGCTTTAGTGAACACGTCAGCCAGTTGATCCTTAGTAGAAATGAAGCTAACCTGCAACTCTTTCTTTGCCACTTTGTCACGAACAAAGTGATAGTCAATTTCCACATGTTTCGTACGAGCATGGAACACCGGGTTGGAACAGAGATAAGTTGCACCCAGATTATCACACCAGAGAGTGGGAGGAGCTGCCAACGGCAACCGAAGTTCATGCAATAGAGAAACCAACCAGGTGACCTCAGCAGACACGTCAGCTAGTGCCTTGTACTCGGCCTCTGTAGACGAACGAGCAACCGTACGTTGCTTCCGGCAAGACCAAGAGATCAGATTGTCACCAAGAAAAACCGCAAAGCCGCTAGTAGACTTTCTGTCAGCGGGGTCCCCAGCCCAGTCCGAATCCGAAAAAGCATGCACTGCAACAGAGGAGGATGGGCGAATAAACAGACCAAAATGCAAAGTGCCTTTAACGTACCGCAGAACACGTTTGAGCATTGCCCAATGCTCAGTGGTCGGGGAGTGCATATGCTGACAAACCCGATTCACAGCAAAAGATAAATCCAGGCGAGTGACAGTAAGATACTGCAGAGCCCCAGCAAGACTGCGATACTGCGTGGGATCACCATAAGGGACCACAGATTCAGAAACGGGTCGAGTCACAGGCACCGGAGTAGCCAACGGCTTGCAGTCCACCATACCTGCACGGCTCAAGATATCTCGCATGTATCGCTGCTGAGAAAGAAACAAACCATCACCACGAGATACCGTCTCAATGCCCAGAAAAAAAGACGGAGCACCCATGTCACGAATCTTGAACTCCGAGGCTAAGTCAGTCAGAAGCCGAGTAACACGCGAAGCATCAGATCCCATAACAAGGATATCATCCACATAAACAAGCACATATAAAGATACAGAGTCACGAGTGTATATGAATAAAGAGACATCAGTCTTTGAAGGTGAAAAACCAACCGACACCAAGAAAGCATGTAACCTGTTAAACCATACGCGAGGAGCCTGCTTAAGACCATAGAGTGACCTCTGTAATAAGCATACATCATCCGGTCGTGACGAGTCCTCATAGCCAGGCGGCTGTTGCATGTAGACTGTCTCTGCAAGATTACCATTCAGAAAGGCGTTGTGAACATCCAACTGCTGAATTACCCAACCGCGAGAGACAGCCAAGGAGAGAAGAAGCCCCACGGTTGTGGGTTTTACAACAGGACTGAAGGTCTCAAAAAAGTCCTGTCCTGCGACTTGATTGAACCCCTTAGCCACCAACCGAGCCTTGTGCCGCTCAATCGTGCCATCAGCCTTGTGCTTCATCCTGAACACCCATTTGCAGCCTACAACATTCATACCAGGTGTGCGACTAACCAGACGCCAAGTGTGATTCTAGAGCAAGGCATTAAACACAAGATCCATGGCCTCACGCCATTCCGGATACCGAACTGCTTGAGAATAACAGGTCGGCTCAGAAACAGTCATAAGAGCCACATGCTGCGTCGGCCCCAAAGAACGAGTCGCCATAACATGAGACCGAGGTGGAACCGGTTTTACCGCGCGCCGACCTCGCTTGGTCGCCTTAGGAGCACCCGAGACTGCCACATCTGGAGCCACGGCAGTCTCAGTGCGGGAATCAGAAGCAGCACCAGCAGCCCCGGAATCCGTGTCCATCTCCGGACGAGGATCCGGCCCAGCAGAACAAACACCGGAGCTCGCGCCAACCTGAACGGCGCCAACACCCCACGGCTCAATCGGGCGAGAGCTAGAGACCTGAGAGGGGACAGAAGAAGCAAATGGAAATATGGTTTCATCAAACCGCACATGACGGCAAATGAATACCTTGTTAGTAGCAGGATCAAAACAACGATAGCCACGGAACGAAGACGGATAACCAAGAAACACACACGAAGAAGACCGATACTGCAACTTGTTACGATTATACGGGCGTAACAGAGGATAACAGAGACAGCCAAACACACGCAAGAAAGAGTAAGAAGGACTAGAACGATGCTACCGAGAATGAGGACTATCATTATCCAAAACCCGAGTCGGCATCTTATTGATGAGATAGACCACAGTCTCAAAGGCATAATCCCAATATCGTTGTGGAACCGAAGCCTGGGCCAAGAGAGCCAAACCCGTTTCCACAACGTGACGATGCCGACGCTCAACTCTACCATTCTGCTCATGGGTATAGGCACAAGACTGCCTATGATTAATACCCAAAGAGACAAAAGCACGGTGCAACCGTTTATACTCTCCCCCTAAATCAGATTGAATAGAGACAATCTTACGACCATATGAACGCTCAACTAGTGACCGAAACTGCTCGAAGATAGCATACACATCAGTTTTCAAACGCATAGGATAAAACCATACATAGCGCGTATAGTCATCAACAAACAAAACAAAATAACGAAAGCCATTGACGGAAAGAAAAGGCGCTGGGCCCCAAATATCAGTATATATAAGTTCTAAAACATGAGACGTAGTAGTATTGACACGAGGCAAGGGAAACCGTGAGGATTTCCCAAGCATACAAGCACGACACAATTCCGAAGTATCACTAAAACTAGACTGAATAGAACATGAATTTAAAATCTGCCGCAAGACACGCGGGTGAGGATGACCCAACCGGCTATGCCACACGTCAGAGGAGACTCGAGAGGCCACAAACGCAGCGGGACTTGAACGAGAGACAGGCCAAGAATAGAGACCCCCCGAAGCCGGCCCTTTATATAGAACTTCCCTGGTTGAACGATCCTTCACAAAGAAACAATCAGGGTGAAACTCAAAAAAGACATTATTATCACGAGCAAACCGTTGCACAGACAACCGAAATAGTGTTTTAGATGCGGCTAACGAAGATGAACTAGTACTAACAATAGGTAAACACTTACCGTCACCAACACGAAGATGATCCGGACCACTATAAGGAACCGCCGAGGACATTAAAGACGGATCCGGAGTGGCATGATTCGACGCACCAGTGTCAGGAAACCACTGCTGAGGATTAACCGAAGCCGAATCATCAACAGAATATGCAACATGTGCCCGCGGCCCCGGAGCGCCATCATAACGACGATAGCACGAAGCGGCCGAGTGGCCTTCGCCGGAGCAGATCTGGCACTGGACAGCCCCGGCGCCACCTCGACCGCGGCCTCGGCCCTTGCCACGACCTCGGCCTCGATTGCCGCCGCCACGCTGCTGCCCGCCCGAGCGACCTCCACCTCGCTGAGCCGACATGGCGACCGGAGCAGCAGCAACGTCACCACCATCATCAGCACATATAAAGGCCTGCGAAACAAGAAAATTGGATAACTCGGGTAAAGACACCGGAGCACCCCTCGTCAGCGACGCCACCAAAGGGCGATATTCGGACCGCAAGCCCCGGAATATATACATATTCTGATCTTCTAGTGTCACCGGACGGCCAGCAAGTGCCAAATCCTCAATAAGCACCTGAGCACGCCCAAGATAATCCGGGATCGAAGCATCCCCCTGCCGCAATCCTTGCAGCTCGCCCACCAACCGAAGAGCACGGGCCCGAGTCGTCGAACCAAGAACCTGTTCGATCGCCACCCACAAATGCCGAGAGGAGGTTTTACCGATGGCAAGATGCATCATCTCGTCGGACAAAGACGAGATCAACAAGGAGAGCACGGCCTTATCTTGACGAAGCCATGCACTCCGAGCGGCGGACGATACGGCCGACGAAGACACGGCAGCAGCAGCCTCCTCGGCAAAAGGTACCGTAATCGTAGTAAACGGGGGACACACAGACGTTCCATCGACAAAACCCAATAATCCTTGGCCATCCAGGAACGGAAGAAGCTGAGTGCGCCAAAACAAAAAATTACGGGATGTCAATTTGATGGAAACGAAGTGATGAGCCGAAGAAAACGACACCCCGGACTGTAGGGGTGCCACAAGCGCAGCCTCAGAAACAGTCCGTTCAGAACTTCCAACAGAACCGCCATCAGAACCGAGGTGCGCCATAGAGAGAGAGAAAAAAAACCTGCTGATACCAGATGAGGATATAATATTTCTGAATGAATCAGATAATAAGTCTGTACAGGAATATACATAGTAGCGAATAGCAAACCTAATACAAGACTAATACTAGTAACAATAGGTAACGAATACTAATAATAATAGAGTCCTAATAATAATGAATAATTTTTTTGAATAAAAACATTGTAGATACATAATTCTATATTAAAGATCGAAATGCATATGTATTATTTTTTGTTGTAACTACTAAATTATTATTTAATTTAATAAAAGTAAAATAGAGTACTAAATATGCCAACTTTGATTGGGATGTGGTTCGAACTTCGAACTTAAGACCTTTCTTATTGAAATCAATGAATAAGTTAACGGTGAACTAACAGAAATTAACGGAAAAGATAATATTTAACGGAAAAGTAAACAGATAATCATATTCATTAAGGATAAATTAGTAAATCTTAAGAAAAAATTAAAATCTGATCAATCTGAGCCATTCATTTGATAAAAAACTTGACCGCCATTTTTTCTACCCATTATAGGCCTAACTCTCTTGGGCTCTTATTAGTATAGTAGATAGATTAGATGTGCAGAGGGAATTGTATTACACTATTTTATAATTTTAGAATAGAATTTTTACCCAGAATTATTGTACGAATGGGAAAGTAGAAATCAATATATTTTATTGGGAAGAGAGATTTTGTACGAATTGGGCGGGAACTTAAAATTTCTGGATTTTGTTTTTATATATAGTATAGATTAGATGTGCAGTGGAAATTGTATTACACTATTTTATAATTTTAGAATAGAATTTTTACCCAGAATTATTGTACGAATGGGAAAGTAGAAAACAATATATTTTATTGGGAAGAGAGATTTTTTAGGAATTGGGCGGGAAGTTGAAATTTCAGGATTTTGTTTTTATATATAGTATAGATTTTGACTACCTAATAAATATATATCACTTGCACCACTGCACAACAGCACAAAATTCACCATTGCACCATTCTTCAGATCTTGACCGTCTAATCTCACATCTCAACGGTGCATAGGAGTTCACAGGTTCACACCCAAATAGTGGTTCTCACATGAACTGGACTCTATATAGCGAAACGGACTCCCAAGTAAAAAGTGAACACTTATCTAATCCAACCATCTGAGTAAATCAATTCAATGGTTGAGGGTTGCTAAATAATAAGGAAAAATTGCGGAGTTAGTTTTATAAATATTGCAAACTTGAAAGTTTGCAATAATTATAAAATCAATCCCGTAGTCTTTTATTAAAACCCTCAATCATTGATGGATCTTGATGGGCATGGGCAGTTAAGATCAATATTCACTTTTTACTAGAGTTACGTGGTTGTTCTTATTTGTATTAGGACTCTATGTATATGAGTCTGTTTAGAACTTCTTATCCTTGTCACACTGTGACTCTCTACTTCTTATCATTGTCACACTGTGACTCTCTATTCTATATATTCACATCATCTGATCTCATTGTAATCAAGTTCAGAAAATATAATACAATCAGTTCTCATCTGGTATCAGTTAGCTAGGGTTTTGTGATTCATAAAATTAAGAAGATGCAGCGCTGCGATGGCAACCTTAATTACCGTGGAGGTCAGCAACGTGGCTTCGATGATCCGTGTCAAATCTGTAAAGGTTTCGGCCACACAGGAGTCAATTGTTTTTGGCGCTATGATGATCCGTGTCAAATTTGTAAACGTTTTGGACACACGGGAGCCAATTGTTTTTGGCGCTATAATGATTCGTGTCAAATCTGCAAAAGTTTCGGTCACACGGGAGTCAACTGTTTTCGGCGATATTCAGGGGCTCCGGGTTCTTAGGCTAATTTGGTGTTTCAGAATGGTTTAGTTGCTAAAACCTCGTCAAATTCTCATACTTGGGTTCCGGACACTGGAGCCACAAATCATGCAACTCCGAACGTCGCTGCTCTTTCTACATCGGAGAAGTACACTGGTAATGACACTTTACGTGTCGGTGACGGTATGGGTTTATCTATTAGTCATGTTGGCCATGCCTCTTTTAATACCCCTTCTAGATCATTTACATTGTCTGATATACTTCACGTTCCGCGTTTGTCTAATTCTTTATTATCTGTTCAGAAGTTTGCATCCGATAATAAAGTCTTTTTTGAGTTTCACCCCTCATTTTTTGTTGTAAAAGATATCAATACCAAGGAAATACTTCTTCGGGGCAATAGTTCGGGGGGACTATACACACTTTCATTACCTAGTTCGTCTCCGTCAGCGTTTATTTCCGCTCGTGCCTCGGCTTCCACTTGGCACAATCGTCTAGGTCATCCTCATAACCGTGTTCTTAGCCATATACTTCGTTCTTGTTTGGTTAGTGGGTCTCATGATAATATTCGTTGTCATAATTCTTTATGCAATGCGTGTCAATTAGGCAAATCTGCCCGTTTTCCCCTCCCCCGTGTTGCTTCCTCTAGTTCTCAAGTCCTAGATCTTATTTACACAGACATTTGGGGTCCTGCGCCCACTTTATCTACTTTTGGCTTCCGTTATTTTGTGATCTTTGTGGATGACTATTCCCGTTATACATGGTTCTTTCCTATGAAATTAAAGTCTGATCTTTATGTCATCTTTGATAAATTTCGTACTCTTGTTGAACGGTCCTTTAATTGCAAAATAAAGGCCATTCAGTCTGATTTAGGTGCTGAGTACAAAAAGTTGCATTCTTTGTTTGTTCAATTAGGAATTCAACATAGACAATCCTGTGCCTATACACATGAACAGAATGGTCGTGTTGAACGAAAACATCATCACATTGTTGAAACTGGTCTGGCTCTTCTAGCTCATGCCTCTGTTCCTTTGAAATTTTGGGATTTTGCCTTTGAGACTGCTGTCTATTTAATTAACAGAATGCCATCTTCTGTATTAAATAACTCCAGTCCTCATCTCCTGTTACATAAATCCCCTCCTTCCTATCTTTTTCTTCGTGTCTTTGGGTGTTTATGCTACCCTCATCTTCGACCATATAATCGTCATAAGATGTCATACAGGTCTTCTCCATGTGTCTTCCTAGGTTATCCTGAGTCCTTTAGGGGGTACAGATGCATGGACTTACATACTAATAAGATTTACACATGCAGGCATGTCAGATTTGATGAAGAAGTTTTCCCCTTTGCTACTAAAACTTCTTTGCAGGATCTATCTACTCCATTTTCTGGACCTTGGGCGGAATCTGTTCTCAGTCACAGCACACCTACTCCTGCCGTGTCCAATGATGAGCTGCCAGAACCGCCGCTACCTGCTTCATTCGAACCAGCCGTGGTTCCTGGACAGGCTGCCTCGTCGGGTGATCCTGTGGAGCCTGTTGCTCGCCGGCGAGGCCGTCCACGTGGGCGGTCCATCAGGCCCAATGTCCGTACTCACTCTATGGCCACTCGCAGCAACGCAGATGCTCCTCTTTTTGCTCTAGCAGCTCAAGTGCATCCCACGGAACCCACATGTTACTCTCAAGCTGTCAAATATCCTGAGTGGCGTGAAGCCATGGACCAAGAATTCAATGCTCTCCTGCATAACCACATATGGTCTCTAGTTCTACCCACTGCAGGTATGAATATTATTGGCTGTAAATGGGTGTTTCGTACGAAGAGAAAGGCTGATGGTGCTATTGAAAGGCATAAAGCCAGGCTGGTTGCGAAAGGTTTTAATCAGGTTCCAGGTCAGGACTTCTTCGACACTTTTAGTCCAGTGGTAAAGCCTACGACTGTAAGACTCCTTCTATCTCTAGCTTTATCATCTGGGTGGTCTATCAAACAGCTAGATGTTCATAATGCTTTTCTGAATGGTAATCTGGCTGAAACAGTTTATATGAAGCAACCCCCTGGTTATATTGATGCTAACTTCCCGAATCATGTTTGTTTGTTAAAAAGATCTCTGTATGGGTTAAAACAAGCTCCCAGAGCTTGGTTTAATCGACTACATACGTTCTTACTATCGGTTGGCTTTCAAGCATCCAAGACAGATGTCTCTCTGTTCTATTACTCTAAAGACTCTGCTTTGGTTTATCTATTGGTGTACGTGGATGACATTCTTGTAATGGGAAGTGATCAAGGTATTATGTCTCAGCTCTTGTCCAAACTGTCTGCTACATTCAAAATCAGAGATCTTGGTGAACCAAATTTTTTTCTGGGTATTGAAACAGTTAAGAGTGACAATGGGATTATTTTATCTCAACAACGGTATATGAATGATATTTTAAAACGGGCTGGAATGTCTGAATGCAAACCCCTTTCTACACCTATCTCTGTCTCGAAAACTGTCCCCTTCAATTAAGATCTATATGATGATCCCACACAGTACAGGAGTCTAGCTGGAGCACTGCAATATCTCACTGTCACACGACCTGACCTATCCTTTGCAGTTAATCAGTTATGCCAGCATATGCATGCCCCCACCATATCACACTGGGAGCAGCTCAAACGGGTACTCAGGTATGTTAAGGGAACAGTTGATCATGGTTTACGCATACGACGGTGCTCATCTAGAGACATTCATGCTTTCTCTGATTCTGATTGGGCTGGTTGTCCTGACGATCGAAAATCCACGAGTGGTTTTGCTGTTTTCTTGGGGAGTAATCTTATATCATCGGTTTGCAAGAAACAGAGAACTGTTGCCAGGTCATCCACTGAGGCTGAATACAAAGCTCTTGCAGATGTTTGTGCTGAGGTTCTATGGATTATGTCATTATTGCGTGAGATACAGATTCCGGGTATTTCCATTCCAAAATTATGGTGTGATAATCTAGGAGCTACATATATGAGTGCCAATCCAATCTTTCATGCGCGCACCAAGCATGTGGAGATTGATTATCATTTTGTTCGTGATCGAGTAGCTTCGGGCGATATCCAAGTCAACTTCATCTCCACAAAGGATCAACTTGCTGATATCTTCACCAAAGCTCTGCCTGGACCTAGATTTTCTTCCTTAAGGGACAAGCTACAGGTTACTAGTATACACTGTGCTTGAGGGGGAGTATTAGGACTCTATGTATATGAGTCTGTTTAGAACTTCTTATCCTTGTCACACTGTGACTCTCTACTTCTTATCATTGTCACACTGTGACTCTCTATTCTATATATTCACATCATCTGATCTCATTGTAATCAAGTTCAGAAAATATAATACAATCAGTTCTCATCATTTGAACCCAACTTTAATTTATATATTTGAAAGATTTTTTTTTTCAAAATAAAAAATAAAAAAAAAAAGATTGGCCAATAATTTAATGATATTGTTCCAATTTCTGTGACTATTATTACAAGATTCTCAAATAATGACGACCTACTTATCGTTATTGTAGGCATGAAATTTTATTGTCAAGAGTCATATCATTATCATGGGAATATCCCAAAATTCAAACTGCCAGAATTGAATAATGATATTGAAATGATGTAAAGGATTATATGTATTATACTACTGGACACCAGATTCATATAATCTGATCTACATTATTCTTCCACCTTAGATTTGTTGTCACTGGTGAACTTGAATTGAGAGTGATGAGGAATATAGTGATATCTTTGTTGGATTCTCTTTATTATATCTGCATGCCTCTTAGCTCATTCCTAGTCTACACTACAAGACTTAGACTACATATCATAAAAGGGAGATCAATTCATTATCCTTGTATGATAGATATCTTTAATCCATAATATAAATTCTTCTTTCAGTGATTTGCATAAAGTATGACTAGATTTGTTGTGATGCCATTGTCATCATACATGATTTTGATTTTTGAAGTTGATTCCGAATTCTATCCTTTGACTATCACTCATTTCTAATTTTAGTCACTAACTTTTAAAGTTATCAAATTTAGTCTTACAGTATTGAATCATTTCCAATTTTAATTCATTGCAAACTTTTTTATGTGTCAACAGTTAAATTTGGGATTCTAGAAGATGGAAATTATATTAGGGCTTTGTTTCTTGCGTGTGAGAAACAATTGACACGATAGTCACGACTTTTCAATTTTACCCTCAATGTTAACAATTCACACAAGAAAAACTAAATGTGGGCAATGGTGGCATGCGAAGCGATCTCTCATACCAGTTAGCTTACGCAAAAATTTTTAGGAACAAATCACTACCTTAAAAGGCTATAGGTGTGTTTGAAAAATTGTTTATCAATCAAAGTCTAGCTTGTTTGACCAATTTTTAATTGTTTGATTGGTCAAACAGCTAATATGAGTGTTTCTTAAAAAAAAATTTGGTTTAGCTTATTGATGCCAATAAGTTGAAAATGAAAAACATAATGGCCCTGTTGGGTAAATGGTTGTTAGCTGATAGCTGTTAGAGGGTGTTAGAGGGTATGACTAGTTGATAACATTAGCTAATTGTAGAAAGATGTTTGGTAAATTAGTTGTTAGCTGATAGTTGTTTGGTATAATTTCCTAGAATTTTCTAAAAAGCTAATTGAAAAAGTTGCTTTGAGTAGCTTTTTGAATTTTAGCATTTTCAAGTTACGAAAAGTTGAATAACCAAACACTTATACTGATTTTTTAACTAAGTCAAACAGCTAATAGTGGTCAAATAAGCCAAAATTGGCTGATAAGCTAAATATTTTACAAAACAAGGCATATGAGTAGCTTATTGATATCAGCTTATTGAATTTCTATTTTAAGAGTCAAATTTAGGCTTAATAGTTGTTGGTTATTATATTGTTTATATTTATACAATTTTTATTCAAATTTACATTTTTAATATCATCAGAATCGTCTAGAGCCCGACATCTTAATTGACTCTTTATCTAAGACACACACACATAATACACACACACAAGTACATATACATATCTATATATATATATATATATATATATATATGTGTGTGTGTGTGTGTGTGTGTGTGTGTGTGTGTGTGTGTGTGCGCGCGCGCACTTAGGATCCCATGAGAATATACCCCGAGAGAAAATTAGGATCCAAACTCAGCCTTACATCTGTAAAACTCAAACATATTAGATAAAATTTTTAAAAAAATGCGGTGATAGTTTTATAATTATCACCAACTCCACTGTGTAACATAGAATACTATATTATGCACTTTGTAACAACTAAATATGCATTATTGGATAACATTTAAATCTAAATTGTAAATGGTAAACCCTGATCAATAAAAAGTGAACCCCTAAACCAAATAAAACAAAAAAGTTTAATCATAAACTCAAAAATTCAAACCCGCCCTAAACAATGCACTTTCACATTTTTGCAAGTGTAATTTTTAAATATTAAACATGCACTATGTGAATACCATGGTTGCAATAGGCGTTAGGCGCTAGCCGAG
This sequence comes from Ipomoea nil, assembly GCF_001879475.1. Lineage (NCBI taxonomy): Eukaryota > Viridiplantae > Streptophyta > Magnoliopsida > Solanales > Convolvulaceae > Ipomoea > Ipomoea nil. The sequence continues at coordinate 21,981 of NW_017616938.1, forward strand.
CAGTAGAGTAGCGCCTAGCGCCTAGGCGCCTAACTAGGTCACGTGTGTGGGTGTATGTCATATTGCACTCAGGTGCGAATGAAGCGCCCAGGAGGGAATATGCGACCGAATCAGCGCGTGACACGTGTCCAGATCTAATGGATTAAAAAAAACGCGGTGGCATTTTCGTAAATAATTGAACATCGAAGTGCAAGTAAAATTTACACTGAGCATCAATACTAAGTGCACCTATAGTTATAAGTAGTTGCACCTATACTTATAAGTAGGTGCACCTAGGTGCATGAATGTTTGCGGGAAGTGAATGTTAACAAGGCAAAATTACATGCACTCATAGGTGAAAGTAGGTGCACATATACTTATAAGTAGTTGCACCTATAGTTATAAGTAGGTGCACCCAGGTGCATGAATGTTCGCGGGAAGTGAATGTTAACAAGGAAAAATTACATGCACTTATAGGTGAAAGTATGTGCACTTGTAATTGATTTTACTTGCACTTCGATGTTCAATTATTTACGAAAATGCCACCACATTTTTTTAATCTATTATATTTTGACACGTGTCGCGCGCGGATTCTTTCGCATATTTCCTTCTGGACACTTATTCGCACCTGAGTGCATCTCTACATATATATATATATATATATATATATATATATATATATATATATATATATATATATATATATATATATATATATATATATTATTTATTTATATTTATACATTTATATATAATGAAAAAAAATTAGCAAGACCAAATTAGGCGCATAGGTGGCCGCCGCCTAGGGGGAAATTGCCACAGCCTAGGCCCCGCCTAGCGCCTAGGTCGATTTTTGCAACAGTTATTAATACTAAATGTGCACTTTGTAACAATTCAATGTGTATTCCTAAAAAAATATCTGAGAAGTGCAGGGTATAGTGTTCTAGATTGCACAGTAATGTTGGTGAACGATAATTATTAAAATGCCACGTATTTTTTAAAAAAATTGATCTAATCCATTTGATTTTTTCAAACGTAAAGCTGAGATTGATTATATATATATATATATATATATATATATATATATATATATATATATATATATATATATATATATATATATATATGGAGGGGTTCACGTGCATATAGTAGATCGGGATATAGTAGATCACGAAAAAAATAGGGTTTAATCTAAGCCTTAGAAAATTGTAGATCTAACGGAAAAAATAGTAGTCAGAATTTTTAAATCAGCGGCTCATTAAGGGCTTTTTTGTTCTTTTGTTCCTATTATAATTAGATTTACGATCTCCTTCCTTCGACCGTATCTCTGCGCGTTTATCTTTTTCCAAATTCTCCATGGATTCCTAATCTTCGATCTTTCCTAATCTCAGTCAATTTGCGATCTCGATTATATTGCCTATAAAATCTATTCTGTTCATCGTTCAATTGCTCATTCAACCAAAAGGATTTAAAGTAAAGAACATCGTCAACTGATCAACAATGGAAAATTTCGATCAAGGCATTCTCCTATCGCAAATTCAAATTTTATTGCTAATTTCAGATTGTATCGTTGCCAATTTGAACTTCCAATCATGAAAAATATGCACATTAAGCACTAAATAAACGCACCTTATGGTTTCAACATATAATTTGCATGATTTACGCCTTAAATTCTGTCGCTGTTATATTGACGCACTTCACATCTTAAGTTGGCGCATCTTAAGTACTGAAATCACACAGCTTAGGTACTGAATTTAAACACCTTACATTCTACGATTGTTACATTCACACACCTAAAGACTTAAGTAGACGCACCTTAACACGTCAGATAACGCACCTTCAGTAGTTACTTTACGCACCTAAAGGTCTCATTATACAAACTGAGACCTGCGTAGTGAAGTGATTAAATTAACGCATCTTAAGTCTTCACAATGCGCACTTTACACACTAAAATAATGCACTTTATGTGACACCCCGGAAATTCACTCCTTAAACCCGAATTAATTTCTTAATTAATTCTTGGTGGCCTTACAATTCTTTTCTTAATTCCAATTGAAATTAGTTAAGGGATCTAGTTTGACCAAATCCCTTAGCATTTTAATTTGGTCAATGGGTAGACCTTATGCTTTATTCCTTGTACTCTAAACTTTGTTTTTGCTCCTAGCTTGTTTTTGGGAAGAATGGGCCCTTTTAGTCTTTTCACCATTTCTAACCTTAAAACCCTACCCTAGCCAAGACACCCCGACACATTTCAGGATTTCTCCATCTCTCTACAACCTTCTTTCTTGCTCTCCACTCTCCTTCTCTCCAAGAAAACCCTAGAGTTCATCTTCGCATTTCTTCAAGAGATCCAAGCCAAGACTCCAACTTTCTAACACTCCAAGGCTAGAGGTGGTAAGATCTATCTTCCTACACCTTTTCTATTCAAGATTTCCTTCCTATTTCTCTAAAATCTCTCTTCTTTCTTGTTGGGTTTTGGGAGTTTGATGAAGATCAAGTAGATGTTGAGAGGCTAGATTGATCTAGAGGTGCTTGTGGTGATTTGTCAAGTTAAGGAGGTAACCCATGCTCTACAAAACATATTTTATACTTGTTATGATGATTCTTGATACTCTATTGATGTTCATGAGTGATTTGATGCATAATCTTGTGTTTATGCATATTTAGAGCTTGTATCTAGGGTTCATAAATGCTATTCATTGAGCTATTCATGTGTTCAAGTCCCTTTCTTGTTGAATGTGAGATTTGGGTGTTTTGGACTTGGACTTGGAGATGTTGATGTTTTCCCCCAAAGGGAATTTGTGCCCTGGTATGTGTACCTGCTGACAGAACAGCGGGTGGCTATCCACCCGCCGTTCCACCCGCGGGTGGTGGAGTTGTGGCCGGCGGGGGGTGCCGCGGGTGGAGGTCCACCCGTGGTTCCACCCGCTGGTACGTGTAAAGGAGGTTGGCGGGTGGTTGTCCACCCACCATTCCACCCACTGGTACGTGATGCTTTGGCCTCCGTTTTGTTGAATCCTTGTGTATTTGTGTGTCTCCTTTGATGTTTCGTAAGTCTAGAACGGTGTCCTAAATATCCATTTTAGGATTATGAGTCTTGAATCGTGTTTATGGTCCAACCTTGTGATTCGTTGGATTAATGTGAAGTCGTTGATGTTCGATTGAACCGTTATGTTTATCCTTTTGATGTACATGTTGGTTATGATGTTATTGATGCTAGTATGTGTTGTTCATTCGTTCTCATTGAGGATTGGCAATTTGTGTTGCCAATCATGGTAATCTTTGGATTAAAGTCTATCGTTGTTGTATCGTTGTCTTGATTGTTGATTCATGTCTTTCATTGAAATCTATCAATTGAATTCCTTGATATGATCTTGTACATATGTTGTACACGTTTGTTGATGCTTGATTGGGCTATTGATGAGCCTCAATCCTCTATATAAATGAGTATGTGATTGTTATGAGATTGGTGGTATTGATGTTGAGCTTTGCTCATTTGATCGGTGGGATACTATCACACATGTGTTGATAAGTATTATTACTTATTAATGAATGGCACTGCGTGTGCTAAGAGATCGGTGGATAAGCTGGCGGAGTTTGGCGGGGAGCTAAGGCTCCAGGAGGGAAATGGCCGGTTGGACTTGGTCTACAGGGTGGCACTTGGAGGTACAGGTTGGAACTGAAATAAGGTTGGAGGTAGCCATAAGGTTGGAACGTATCATTGAATGTGATCATTGGCTTTCTATTGCTTATGAGCATGATTAATGTTATTCCTTAATTGATTATCGTATGATGTATACTGTTGATGAGTAAGATTGCTTCTATCATTCTTATTGATTTATTGAGTAATTGTTTGATGTTGGTCTTTATTTGATACTGAACTATGATGAGTCTTATGATGTCTCTATTCCTCGTTTTAAAAGACTATATTATGTATTCCAAGTTTCAAATGCTTTTCTCTATATCCATATTATATTGTACTCAACAAGTATTGGTGGGTTACTTAGCATTATTCGCTAACGGGTGCTACCCCTTATGTGTTTTAGGTGATTAGTAGTTCCTTCGAGTGCGCTAGAAGACGGACTAGTTAGCGTAGCTCCCTTATGCTTTCTTAGTTAGTTGTTGAGGCCTATGAGCCCACAGAATCGAATTTATGAATTCTATGTTATGATTTGAATGTTTAAGTGGTGACTTTAGCCTGTGCATCTAACCTGGTGGTTAGGTGTAGCGTGACATCTCCCGGTTTATCTGTTAGCTTCCGCTTAGCTTTATATCTTGATGTTAACTTTATCTCTATATTTAAGGTTTAAATTATGCTTAAAATCGGGGGTGTTATAGTTGGTATCAGAGCCTAGGTTTAAGCCTAGGATGTTAAGAGTTGGACTTTAAGAACTTAAGTATGAGCTTAGGATAGTGTTTGTAAGTTGAGACTTTAAGTTGCTTAGTGAAGCCTTTAAGTGTTTAAGTACCTAAGTTATAGGATTCTTAGGACACGCGATGAGGATGTGAGTTATCTTTTGTTATCTGTGTAGTTCTCTTATCTTGTTCTGTTGTTAGCGTTAGTAGTTGTGGTTGTTGCTCCCGTTTGGTGTGAACCTTCTCGGTAAGTTGCCTCGTTCTTGTTTTCGCCAAAGGCTTGACGAAGACTGTGGCTAAGAGAAAGAAGACTTGGATGTCTGCTGATGCCAAGTAGGTAAGTCATGGTGTTTGCAACTGGACACGTGGTCAACTCAAAGAAGAAGGCTACTTTACTCGCAACCTGGAGTCAGCTACGGAAACCACCGTTCGAGCAAGTGGCGTCGTTTCTGGTACGGTATCATCTATCATATCTACGCTAGCCTCCAGAGTTGAAGCCCAAGTATCGCGCAACTGAAGTCCGACAAGAACCAGAGATGTTGATTGGAGCTTGAAGATCAAGACTTGAAGAAATGTAGATATAACTCACACAAGTTTCACATCAATGTCATTTTGCTAATACTCGTGGGACTTAAATTGGTATTTGATCTTAATTATTTATAGCCTGGCCAATTACTAGATTCAAAAGGTTAGGGACCTTACCTTGTGAATATTATATCATTATCTTTCTTTCATTATCTAGTTTTTGGTAGATTTGGTCCCTTAGAAACCATTAATTTCAAAATATTTTTTTAAAAAAATACTTATGAAAGGATATTATCAATTATTTTTTTTGAAACAAAACGTAACAATATCATTAATAACCCAAAAGAGAAGCAATACACGAGGGCCGGTGATTAAACCACGACCTTAGGACAGACGGAGAATCAGTTGCCCTAGCTAGTACATGAGCTACCTGATTCGCTGACCTCTTGATATGGCGAACTCTGACGTTCCCAATATCACTAGCAATCTTTAAACATTGTGCTACAATGGAACCGACATAAGAAAAATCATTACAACTAGAATTAAAAGCAGTAGAGAAATTTAAACAGTCAGTCTCTACTAATGCGTTATTCAAGTTCAGACTCTTGAGCCAACTCAAGGCTCTAACAATAGCGGTTGCTTCAGCTAAGAGAGGGTTTTGCAGACAACCCAATCTACCGCCATGTGCCACAATAAACCGCCCCGCATGATCACGTATCACCGCACCGAATCCTACACCAGTTCCGAAGAGAGCAGCATCAACATTACATGTGATCCATCCGTGAGGTGGTGGGACCCAATTGGCTGGACCTGAACCATCCGCTCTGGCGACATTTGGTGTTAATCGCGTATCTTTCCAAAGTTGCTGCACGCACAGACCTGAACTCGGAGACTGTGTATAGTTTTGTATTCTGCCTTCCAGATCTGATCATTCTGTGCCGTCCACAGCGTCCAGAAGACCGCTGCCATGCGCACAGCCCTTTCCAGCATTGCAGTTCCCAGAATATCTTCCATCAATCCTTGTATGGATCGACCCCGTAGAACATCGTCTTCTCCCCACACCTGTCGTGCAGTGGCACAGTCGCACAGTAAATTTCCATCGTTTCTAGTGGGTAGCCGCAAAATGTGCACCCCCCACCAATCCATACTCTATGTACCTTAAGGATTTCCTTGACTGGAAGGATAGCTCTCGCACATCTCCACAACAGATTTTTTACCTTGGGAGGAATCGGCAGTTTCCATAGCTGTTGCCATTTCGTGAAGCCACCTGCTGTGATCGTCTTCCCGTTGGTCGCCGTAAGAATCTGATAGCCATGCCATACCGTGTATAATCCTCGGATATCGTCCTTCCATCGCCAAGAGTCCGAGTATTGTATCGAGACCGGTGTTGCCACAATTCGGGCAACGTCGCTATCGAGGAAAAGATCGCGCGGAACTTCCATATCCCACTCTCCCTGCGATGTTAGCAGACCATCTACCGTCGCCTCCTTCAGAGCTTCTACGCATGGGGTATGTAGTGCTGGATTAGCCGAGTCCGAGAGCCATGGCCAACCCCAGATTGTGGAATCCATGCCATTACCAATCCGCCTTGCAACTCCTACTTTCAGAAGTAGTTGACCTGCCAATATGCTCCGCCATAAATAACTTGGATTGTTTCCAAGTTGTGCGTCAAGGAAGTCGCAATGTGGATAATACTTCACCTTCAACAGCCGCGACACAAGGGAGCTCGGGTGAATTAACAACCGCCAGCCTTGTTTCGCTAATAAAGCCAGATTAAATTCATGGAGGCGTTTGAATCCCAGCCCACCATGTTTTTGGGGGATAGACAAGCATTTCCAACTCATCCAGTGAATGCCAAAGTTCCCGGTTCCGTTTCCGCCCCACCAGTAACGATTAAACAGCTTTTCAATAGTAGAACAGACCCGTTCAGGCAACAAAAAAACAGACATTGGGAATATAGGTAATGCCTGCGCTGTACTCTTTAGAAGTACCTCTTTGCCAGCTCTAGAAAGAAGCTTCTGTTGCCATCCTCCGATTCGCTCACGAACTTTCTGCTCGATGAAGTGGAACGTCGCTGTTTTATTACGCCCCAACGCCGAAGGCAGTCCCAAATAACGGCCTAAATCCGTGGTTTCCCGGACCCCCTACACATTCTGCTACTGTCCGTCGAGTATCGTGGTCCGTGTTTGTACTGAACATGGCATTGGATTTCTCGTAGTTGATAGTTTGTCCCGAAGCTGAACTGTACATCTCCAAGCAATCTTTGACCTTTTGGGCCTCCGCGGGTGTAGCTCTGAAGAAAAGTAAGCTATCATCCGCAAAGAATAAATGTGATACAGATGGCACCACGTGTAATTCTAACGCCATGGATGTCACCTCTTGCTTCGGCTTGCTGTAGTAAGATGGATAGCCCCTCCGCACACAAAATGAAGAGGTAGGGAGATAGTGGATCGCCCTGACGGATGCCTCGGGTCAGAATTATTGGTCCCGCCGAATTCCCGTTAACCTGAATGTTGTAAGCCACAGTCGTGACACACATCATAAGTAGCTCGATCCACCCTTGGTCGAAACCTAGAGCCGCGAGCATCCCCTTCAAGAAACCCCACTCCATCCGGTCGTAGGCCTTGGCCATGTCAAGTTTCACATCAATGTCATTTTGCTAATACTCGTGGGACTTAAATTGGTATTTGATCTTAATTATTTATAGCCTGGCCAATTACTAGATTCAAAAGATTAGGGACCTTAGCTTGTGAATATTATATCATTATTTTTCTTTCATTATCTAGTTTTTGGTAGATTTGGTCCATTAAAAACCATTAATTTCAAAATATTTAAAAAAAAATACGTATGAAAGGATATTATCAATTATTAACTGAACACACTTTGTCAAAATTCCAAAACAATGTAAAATCATTTTAATTTCATATTTCATAAACTATTAATATTTACACGTAGCAAATGTATGCCGGCCACATGTTATACATCAATGGTCGCATGCTAGCTAGCGTGAACACGACCTAATTGAAGTTGTGCATAGAAGTCGAATATATGTATGTTCATATTTTGTCTCTATTATTGAGCTTCTTGTGAAGTTTTGTGCATAATTCCAAATTATATTGTTGATGAATAGAAATGACTATTGACTTGTCCAAATAAATGTATATATAATTCTCGACGTAACATCAAAAGCTTAAATGTATTTTAGATTCATTATCGTTTCGAGAAAGAAAAAACTATAAATATTTATAATACAAGCTAGTTGGTAGAGATGTTGTTTTGTGAAGTGATAAGAGGATATAAAACTTTCATTTTCAGAGTTTTGTCCATTGCTTGTGTACTAGTCCCCACTGCCCTCCCTTTACAACTGTACTGATAACTGAAACACAAAATCCAATTTAAAACACATTCTATTTCACTTGGCTGGACACCATATACAGGGCCGGTCCTATCATTTTATAAGCCTGGGGCAAGATTAAAAAAATGGGCCCCGGTTAATATATATTTTATGCCTAAAATTTAAATTAAATAAGGAAAAAATTATTAATATCAATAACTTTAAATAAGATTAACATGTTTTTAACAATTTTACATACATACACAACAATAATCATGAAAAAAAATTCTAGGTGCTTTCCTTAATGCAAAATAATAAATAATCGTATAAGTGTCTTCATAAATAAATAATATTATAGTTTATAAAAATGAATAAATAATTTAAAATCGAGTAAACTTATAAACAATAACATTTATCATAATAAATAATAGTTAATTTTTAATAAAAATTTATAAAACAATAATTACAAACATATGGAAAGCTAAAAATCTTTTTTTTTTTTACTAGGAGCAAGAAATTAAAATATTTCAAAACGCAATAAACAAATGCAAAAAGATATGAAACATAATTATCTAGATAAAATAGTTTCAACATAAAGCATATTATAAATCACACATCTTCTATATTATTTATATGATTTTTATAAATACTTTTTTTTTAATACAAATACCTTTCTTTTAAATAGATAAATTTTAAACTTTTTTAAAAATAATTTGAATACATATAATGACACATGATAGAAGTTTCTATATTACATTGATTAGATATTCATAAAAAGGTACGAAGTAAATTATCTTTTAATTTTTTTTTATAATTCAATCTCAAAATATATCATAAACCCCCTCCGTCCTATTTTTACGTGTCTTGTTTGGTTAACATGAGTTAATTGAAGTTTTTTAAATTCAATTTTTCATAATATGTTTAGTATAAGTATATAAAAATTTATAAATTTAGAAATTGCATTAAAAATTTAATATAAAAATTATATATTTAAGATAAAAAAATTTCATAATATGTTTAGTATAAATATATGAAAATTTATATATTTAAAAACTACATTAATAATACTACTCCGTATTAAACACAAAAAATCAATAAAAATAAATTTTTAAAATATAAGCAAAGAAGTAAAGTTGGAGAATTCAAAAATGTGGAGGGAAGGATTTGATCACAAACCTTTGATTAAATGAGGTTGAAATTCAAGTATCTTACCAACCAAGCTAATTCACCTTACTATAAAATATATGTATATAAATTACTTATAATCAATATATATATACTATAAATATATATAAGAGATAGGATGGGGCCCTCCCCCAAGCATGGGCCCTGGGCAAGGGCCCAACCTGCCCATGCTCCAGGGCCGGCCCTGACCATATACATATATAAGATCGCGTTCAGGTGCGAACTGCTCGCCCAGAAGAGAAGTGAGAACCATTCAGCGTCGTCCACATGTCCAAATCCAAGGGCTGAGAAACACTAATTTTAAAAAAAAAACGTGGTGACATTTTCGTAAATAATTGAACATCGAAGTGCAAGTAAAATGTATTACAACTGCAAGTAGCAGTTTCATATAGTGCACCTTAGTGCATGTAAAATGTATTACAAGTGTAGGCAAAATGTTTTACAGGTGCAAGTAAAATTTACACTGAGCATCAAAACTAAGTGCACCTAACGCTATAACTAGGTGCACCTATATTTATAAGTAGTTGCACCTAGGTGCATGAATGTTAACAAGGTAAAATTACATGCACTTGTAAGTGAAAGTAGGTGCACTTGTAAGAGATTTTACTTGCAAAGGTGCACCAGCTACTTGCCCTTATCACATATTTACATACACCAAAGTTCAAGTTATTTACGAAAATGCCACCGCGTCATTTTTAAAAAATTACATCTAATTCGTTCATCTGGATACATGAACGACACTAAATGGTTCTTATTCCTCTCCTGGGTGCGTAGCTGTTCGCATGAGAGAGCGCCCATATATATATATATATATATATATATATATATATATATATATATATATATTCACATCTACTAGCTTCAAGGCTGTCACATTGGGACTACCACCATTTCTTCCCCAAGAGGGGAGTAGACCAAGGCCATAAACCAAACCCATTGGGAGTGCCGCCGCCGCGGTCGTCTGATCTATCAGATATATAATTTGGATCAAATAAGAACTTGTGCATGGGAGAAAATTAGAAACGGACCAAAATCGTGCCATCGTCGCGGTCGTCCGATGCACCAGATATATAATTTGGATCAAATAAGAACTTGTGCATGGGAGAAAATTAGAAACCAACTAAAATCATCCATCTAGAAAGATCTAATGGCTTTAAAGTAGGGAGAGAGTAAGGGAAAAACGCAATGGTACTTTTGTAAATAATTTAAAATTTAAGTGCAAGTAAAAACAAGAGTGCATTTAGCAATACCATAGAGTGCATCCCGATGTAAAGAAATTGTTCACCTTTTACAATTTAGTTTTTTTTTTTTTTTTTTTTTTTTTTTTGGTTTATGGCTGAACTTTTTAAATTTGATTTTGAAGTTCACTTTAGTGTTTAGTAGTTATGTTTGCCTTTAGAGTGCACCTTATAGCAAAATAAAGTACATCCACCAATATTATAAAGTGCACCGTACCTAGAGATATCTTTAATTACACAAAATGCGAAAATTAATTGCACTTAAGGTTCACCTTTTAAAATTTATGATTTAGTTTTCTTAAGTTGGTTTAGAAGTTCACTTTTTACTGCTTTATGAGTTTTGCATTTATGGATTAACTTTGTGATTATTATATATTAAAGAGTTAATACCCAAAATGGTCTCTCGACTATGCCATAATTACCAATTTGGTCCTCAACTACCATTCTTACCCAATTAAGTCCTCAACTATGTAATTTTTACTCAATTAAGTCCTCAACTATACAATTCTTACCCAATTTAGTCCTCAACTATACAATTCTTACCCAATTTAGTCCTCTATATTAATTTGACTGTTTGTTGACTGTCAAAACTCGGGATAAAATTATAATTTTACAAGATTTCTCCTTCCTCTCCATTTAGCAGCGCCAAACCATGCAGCAATACACTCCGATCAGATTTCGATCGTCAAAAAATCGTTGGAAATCAAATTCATGGGCTATCCGATGCATAACCACTACTTCGATACTGACAGGTTTAGAACCCAACCCGAGCTTATTGCTACATGGTTTGGCGCTGCTAAATGAGGAGGAAGGAGAAAACTTGTAAAATTACAACTTTATTTCCACTTTTGACAGTCAACAAACAGTCAAATTGACAAAGGACTAAATTGGATAAAAATTGTATAGTTGAGGACTTAATTGGGTAAGAATGATAGTCGAGGACCAAATTGGTAATTACGACATAGTCGAGGGACTATTTTGGGTATTAACTCTATATTAAACTCTATTTTGTATTTAATTACTATATGGATTCTTTTTATAATATCTCCTTATCTTATTTAACTTTTGGTAACGTCAATCAATTCAAGAATAGTTAATAATAATAATAATAATAATAATAATAATAATAATAATAATAATATATATATATATATATATATATATATATATATATATATAAAATAAAAAATAAATAGAAAGATGAAAGCTAGAAATAAAACTAAGAAGGAAAAATAGAATCTTGAAAGGGGTGATAAGTGGGCTAGCTAGAAGGTAACGAGTTTTGTTACGTTCTTGCCAATATTCCTACAGTTGAGTCCATCTCACAAGGACTTGTTAGTGTGATTTATCACTCCAATGTGATTTGGCTATTGTATAAGAGTGAAATTTGCCAAATAGACAATATTACTTAGTGACTGCGAGTTTTCCTCATTACCCAAAAAAAAAAAAAAACAAAAAAGATAAAGGAAAACCAACAATTTATTTTTTTTTTTTTTCATTTGCTTATAAACGGGGAGTCTATTCCATCATCCTTTAGGAAAAGAATGTACAATTTTTTAAATTTTTTTTGTTACCATTTAACTTTTTGGATCTAAGAAATGATACAAATCAAATGACAAATACCGGAAATACATGCGTGTTATATACCATAAGACTTTCAAATTTGATACCAATTGTAACTTTCAAGTTAATTGACGAAATGGTCCCTTAACTATAGCAAAATTACCGATTTAATTAATTTAGTCTTTAACAATTTTTTTGACGAATTAAGTCCCTCAACTTTAAAAGTATTATTCAATTTGGTCCTCCGTTTGTTTTGCCGTTAGACATTCGTTAACTCGTGACCAAATTGATAATTTTGCTATAGTCAATGATCGAACCATTCGGTCATCACATGCACCATTTCTCTTAAAATTAATTACTAAAATGCTCCCTTGACTATAGCAAAATTACCAATTTGGTCCCGAGTTAACGGATGTCTAACAGTAAAACAAACGGAGGACCAAATTAGTTAAGATTTTTAAAGTTGAGAGACTTAATTGGTCAAGAAAATATAATCAATGACGAGTTAATACCATTTGAGGTCCTCCGAGTATAGTGGTTTTGCCACGTTTAGTCCTAAACTTTCAAATTGACCATTTGTGGTCCTTCGACTTTCAAATTTAACCATTCATGGTCCAAGTTAACCACCCATGGTCCTTCAAGTTTCAAAATTTAACCAATCGTGGTCCTCTTAAAAGGACCATGGTTGGTTAAAATTTAATAGTTGAAGGACCATGGATGGTTAACTTGGACCACGGATGGTTAAATTTGAAAGTCGAAGGATCACAGATGGTCAATTTGAAAGTTTAGGACTAAACGTTGCAAAACCACTATACTCAGAGGACCTCGGGTGGTATTAACTCAATCAATGACCAAATTGATAATTTCGTTATAGTCGAGGGACCATTTCAGTAATTAACTCTTTCAAAATTGATTAAAAATCGCAACTACCATACGTTCCTCCTAGTAGATGATTTTGAGTCTAATCCAGGTGTGTAGCAACGATACATGCATAGTGCATTCAAGTTGATAGATAATATTATGTGATCGTGACAAGATTTATATTAAAAAAAAAATAAAAATTAAAAATAAAAAAACCAGCCAAATGTATGTGTCGATGAGATAGCAGCATATATAGCAATCAATGGAGAAGTCCAAAAATTAAAAATTAAAAATAAAAAAACCAGCCAAATGTATGTGTCGATGAGATAGCAGCATATATAGCAATCAATGGAGAAGTCCAAAAGAGAAAGCTGATAATATGTGAATAAAAACAGTGAGTTGATGGACCACTTGGGAGGGGAGTGTTGATATCAATCAATATTGTGTGGACTTTAGTTTTGTGGATCATACTATCATATAATGTATATTCAGTATACAACTAATGTATTTTTAGTATATTAAAAATGTATATTGTATTTAGAAAAAATATATTATTTAAGTATTAAAAATATATTATTTTATATAATGTACATTCACTACACAAATAATGTACTTTTTATTATAGTCCACATAACCTTGTGCAAGGTTGCAAAACTCGGCCACCTAGGCGCTCGCCTAGGCACCCGCCTAGGCGCTAGGCGGCCTGGGCGGCCGCTAGGCGGCCTGGGCGGCCAAACTCGGCCAACTCGGCCGAGTCGGTCAACTCGGCCGAGTCGACCGATTTTGTCCGATTTTGACCGATTTTGACCGATTTTGACCGATTTTGTTCGATTTTGACCGATGTCGTCTTTCATTAATTATTGATTTTAATATTATTATGACATTATGACTTATAAATTATCATTATTTCATTTATTTAGATGTGTTATTTGAGTGAACGTTGAAAACAACCTCATTAAAATTGTCGAACTACAAGTCTGTTACTATTTTTTTTTAATTTTTTTGGTGCCCGCCTAGCCCCGCCTAGAATCCGCCTAGGCGCCGCCTAGACCGCCTAGGCGCTAGGCGCTGCCTGGCCGCCCGACTAGCGCCTAGCGCCTACTGCAACCATGACCTTGTGTAGACCAAATAATATATGTTCAGGTTCAGGTGCATTTAAGTGTTTCCCGTGCGGTTGTGCGGGTGATTCATGTGCGCAAGTTTTGTATTTAATGTGCGTGAGTCTTGTGTTTAATGTGCGTGAGATTTGTGCTTAATGTGCGTAAGTGTGTAATGTTTAATGTGCGTGAGTTTTGTACTTAATGTGCGTGAGTCTTGTGCGTAATGTGCGTGAGTTTTGTGCTTAATGTGCGTTAGTGTGTACTTAATGTGAGTTGTTGTTGAAACTTTAATGTGCATGAGTTTTATGCTTAATTGAATTTTGTGCTTAATGTGCGTGAGTCGTGTGCTTAAGGTGCATGAGTTTGGTACTTAATGTGCGTGAGTGTGTACTTAATGTGTGTTGCTTTTAAAACTTAAGGTGCTTGTGTTTTTTTGCTTAACATGCGTGAGACTTATACTTAACATGCATGTGGCTTGTGCTTAACATGCGTGAGGTTGTGTTCTGAAGGTGTTTTGTTTGTGTGCTTAATATGCGTGTGTTGTGTACTTTAAGTGCGTCAAATTAATGCTTAACGTGCGTCCACCCGCACAACCGCACGGGAAGCCTCAAATGCACCTGATCCCTTCCCTATATATATATATATATATATATATATATATATATATATATATATATATATATGATAGTATTGCACACAAAATTAAATAAGCACATACAACACAACATCTCCCAATTTTCAGCATCCTAAGACCTTAACAGGGCGTTTGGTTGGAGAGGGGGAATTACATGGGAAAAGAATTACAATTCCATGGGAGATGAGTTACTGGGAATAAAGTGAGAATTTAAATTCCAGTGTTTGGTTTACAGGAATAGAATTACTGGAAATTTCAATTCCAATGTTTGGTATACATGGGAATTGAAAGGGAATAAGTACTATAAAGTCAAAAATGTTCATTGTTGTTCTTAGGCATTAATTTTAGGTTAAAAAAGGAATGGATAATTTTGACTCACCCCACTATCTTTTTTTTCTTCCTAAAATCCCAGGGGAACATGAGATTTTAATTCAATGAATTGGGGAATTGCAATTCCATGGAATTATAATTCCTTCAACCAAACAAAAGAATTTTGTGGCCTTTGGAATTAGGTGAGAATTAAGCGGGAAGAGAATTTAAATTCCTTAAACCAAACGCCTTGTAAATACTTCTCATTTAATTTTTCTATTTCTTAACACAAAACTGTGTGCAGTGCAGTAATTAACGATGTCGAAATAATACCAACAAGGAAGACATACGCGCAAACCGTGACAGGCCAAACGGGGAGGATGCCGGGCAAGCAGAAGAGGAGGAGGTCGAGGACCAGGAGGAAATGTCGGATGAGGAGGATGATGATCCGCTCTGTCCAACGATCCGTCTATCGAAGGCGGAGATTCAACAGATCAGGGCACCATGGACGTTGGCGATTATCGTAAAAGTCATGGGCAGATCGATCGGGTACGCGTATTTACTGCGCAGGCTAGTATCCATGTGGAAGCCGAAAGGAAAAATGGAGCTCATTGCGATTGACAACGGGTACTTCATAGTGCGGTTTGGAGCGGTAGAAGACTTGGAACATGCCATGTTCGAGGGTCCATGGATGGTTATGGACCATTACCTGATTGTGAAGCCATGGATGCCGGATTTCGATCCTTTTTCGGACGTCACGGAAAAAGTCTTAGTTTGGGTAAGAATTCCCTGCTTACCTGCTGAGTATTATAGTCTAATATTTCTCAGGAAATTGGGGAATAAGGTGGGGCGAACAATTCGCTATCAAGCCACAAGCATGGTGTCGCGGGGAATGTTCGCACGGATCTGCGTTGAAGTGGACATATCAAAGTCATTAATATCGAAGTTTAAGTATAAGGGCCGGGTGAGATCAGTGGCCTATGAGGGCATTCATCTGGTTTGTTTTACGTGTGGTATATATGGGCATACACCGGATGCATGCCCCAAGGCAGTAAGGCCGGAGAATACGAGCGATGACCCTCAGAACAGGGAGGTGGAAAACAAGGGCCCAGGGGCGGCGCGTGGAGTTACAGTTGGAGCGGAGCCCTTTGGTGCATGGATGATAACACCGGGGCGGAAGGGCAGATATGGAGGCAGAAGGCTAGAGCGTCCTAGCAAAGAAGCCGAAGAAGGGAGACAGGCGGCGACCACTGGCCGAAAAATCGGCAGGCTCCGGCATCCAGGTTCGCGCTCTTGGCAGTGGGCGAGGAGTTTGGAAACGACCAGGGGGATTGTGATAACACGGAGCAGGTGGGGGTGGAGGAACCAGGAAGCAGAATACTATCGCCGCGGAGTAATCAAGTTGGGAGGACGGAGGGTACTGCGAGGAGAAGACCAAATGTGATCGTGGCGGAGAAACAAATTCAAAATGACCCAACGGCCGCGATTGGACCGCAAGAAAAGGATGGAGTTTCGACCACACGTTCCCAAAGAGTAAGTGGAGGGGGATCCCGGAGAGCGGCGGAGGAAGACGAGCACGTGGTCGTCAGAGGCGAGAAAGGCGGCCTGATAATCCACTCTGCAAGAGTGGTGATCGGGGATGAGGCAACCGACCTCCCATCGCCGGTCTGGCAGCCTACAAAGGAACATCACTTGGACCCGCCAATCCGCTATGACAATGAAGGGGACGCAGTGATGGAGATCGATGGGTACCCAACACCACACGAGGAGGGTGAGGCCAATAATGGCCTTTGAGGTTTAGTTTTTTTTCGTTTCTCTGCCTTTTTTGGTTTAGTTATCGTTTCTGGGTTGGCTTTTGGTTTTATGCTCTTTTCTTCTTTTTTTTTATTATGTTTATGGATTTATTATTGTGGAATTGCCAAGGGGCGAGTAGACGGGCGGTCCACCGTGCCCTAAAATTTTTGTTGCAGACTTACAAACCGACCATCTTGGGACTATTTGAACCAAAAGTCTCCGGGGCTCAGGCAAATAATATCTGTTCGAAACTCGGGTTTTCAGACGGGTTTCAGATTGGGTTCGCGTGGAAGCTGTGGGATTTAGCGGAGGCATTTGGGTCCTCTGGAAGGGACCGATACATATTGATATACTGTTTACTCACCCTCAATTCATTTTGCTACAGGTAACCCAAAGCGGGCAACCGCCATGGGTGTTTACGCCGGTATACGGGAGTCCAGCACATCATTTGAGGCGCCGACTTTGGAGGGATTTATCCCAATCAAACGAGGCCCGCAAGGCTCATGGATGGTAGCTGGGGATTTCAAATCCGTTGTCACGAGAGAAGAAACAAACAACTACGTCTCTTATTCTGCCCAGCGAAGCTCGGAATTCGTCAATTGGATTCACGAAGAGGGCTTTATTGATATGGGTTTTTCGGGACCCAAACTGACCTGGGTGAAAGATGGATCCACTAATGATGTTAAGGGGGGCCTGGCTGAATCGGGCTCTGTGCAACCTCGAATGGCGTGGCCGATATCCGGACGCTATGGTGGAACACTTACCACGTGTTGCCTCGGACCATGCGCCCCTCCTAATTAGGCTCTACGGGAGACAGTGCTATAATAGATTTAATTTTTTTCAATTTCAGGCTGCATGGACTACCTACCAGGATCTGCAACAGGTGGTTGGAAGATCATGGTGTACCGATGAAAGCTTGGCAGATAACATACGACAGGTAGCGGATGGCATCGCCATTTGGAACAGGGATGTGTTTGGGAATGTACACACACGTAAGCGAAGCTTGATGGCCAGAATTGGTGGTATCCAAAAGATCCTAGCACGTGGACCCCATGGAGGGTTGCGCAAACTCGAAAAGAACCTGCAAGCACAACTAGAAGAAACTCTCTACCAAGAAGAACTACTGTGCTACCAGCAGTCCAAAGAGGAATGGATAAAGTCGGGGGACAGAAACACCAAATATTACCATGCCGTGGCCACAGTGAAAAAATCGAGACTTAAGATATCGGGGCTTAAGGATGATAACGGGAGATGGATGCCGGAAGGTAATGAGTTGAGGGATCATGTCAGGACCTTCTATTTCAATCTGTTCACTGAGCCTACCGAGGTAAGGGACACCTCAATTATTAGCGACTCCTTCCCATGCATTGGAGGAGGCCATGCGATCCCTCGACTGGGATAACTGGTTGATGGTGAACCTGCAGGGAGATGGTAAACACGGCTTCGAGGACGGCTGGCCTGAGCGCTTTGGAGTCAGACTCTGGTGGTTGTGGAAGTGGCGTAATGAGGTGGTCTTCAGTGGTAATCACGCATCTTTCGAACAGAAAATAAACTGGCTACGCAGATGTGATGGCGAGATAGTTGGGGCTTTCGAAAACCGAAGTTGGCCGTTGGCGAGACACAACCGAGGTGACGGTGTTAGGTTGACTTGGGTGAAACCGGGGGAGGGATGGTTAAACCTAAACACAGATGGTAGCAGCAAGAGAGACGGACAGGCAAGTTGCGGAGGTGTTCTTCGAGATAATCACGGTGACTGGTGCAGGGGTTTCGTTTACAAAATTGGAAGATGCTCAAGTGCAGTGGCTGAAGCGTGGGGCGTTTTACAAGGTTTACGCATGGCGAAGAACTACGGTGCCAGGAAAATTATTCTTGAATGTGACTCAAAATTACTGGTGGAGGCGCTACGGGGGAATGAAGATGAGCAGAATCAACCTAACAACATTGTATGCCGATGTGTTAAAGAAGCGGAGAGCTTCCCAGAGGTGAAATTTATACACGTTTACAGAGAACAAAACCGCCTCGCTGACAAACTGGCGTCTTGGACGGCTCTCCAACAGGTTGGCCTTCAGTTATTTGAAACGCCGCCGGGAGAGCTTGAGGATTTGGTTGCCTTGGACAGAATGGGAGCCTCGTCGACTAGAATTATCTCACATTTATGATGTGGTTTCTTTTTAGTTTCGTTGGGTATCCCCCTCTTCTTTGATCCATAAAAAAAAAAAAATTGAAAAAAAAAAAGAAAGGAGGGGAAAAACGAATGTAAAAAAGAAAGAGGGAATAATAATAATAATAATAATAATAATAATAATAATAATAATAATAATAATAATAATAATAATAATAATAATAATAATAATAATAATAATAATAATAATTATAATAATAATAATAATAATTATTAATATTATTATTATTATTATTATTATTATTATTATTATTATTATTAAAAAAGAAGAAAGAATTCGAAAGAGAAAAAAAAGAGGGGAAAAAACGAAAGAAGCTGTGAAGAATGAAACAGGACCTCACGCCCAAATCCCACTATTCACCCCTGCGTTCCATTCCGCCATTTAGAGAATGGTTATTTTTCTTTCTCCAAATTAGTATTAGTAGTGTAAGAATGGAGATTAGATTGGATTTTGAAGAATAAATTTAGTAAACAAGTTCTCCAATTTTCATTTTTCCACTTCTTCAATTCTCCAATTTTCTAGAAAATTATCTATTTTTTCAAGTTGGTAAACGACCCCTAAGAAACTCTGTATTTCATACTGGAAAAGGCCTAGGTAATTTCTGAAGTTGGTCCTGTAAACATGAGCATCTCCCATGACATGAACAAATTCAGCAGGGACAAGACCTATTAAAGAGGAAACATAAGGCACTTATAATGGACGGAATGCTCATAAGCATGCCTTTTGAAGCACTTGGAACAGAAGACTTTGAGGGGGCGTTTGGTTCACGGAATCTTGAATTACCCCAGGTAATAGGATTACCTCCTGGAAAGTAATGTGAGATTTTGGGATTGTAATATTACCTTCTGTGTTTGGTTTGGATGGTATAATATAATATTACTTTTTTTTTGGTTCAGGGTTATATTTTAGGTTATATGGATCAATTTACAATATTGTCCTCAGTAATATATATATATATATATATATATATATATATATATATATATATATATATATATATATATATATATATATATATCTAAATCTAAAAACATAATAAGTCTCAATCAAAGTTATACCCCTCATTTATGTCCATGTTTTTAATGCTAATCATTTTGTACATTGTGCTTTTAGAGTTGTACTATACAATTTTTTGGACAAAAATACCCTTACCCCGTTATAACTTCCGTTATCTTTTTCATTACTTTTACCATGCACATACATCTACCATATCTTTTCTTATATTCTTTAATTATAACAATATTTGTAAAACATTATATATTCATTATATATTAGATTAATATAATAAATAAATTTTATTTCACTTAGATTTTAATTAGTAAAAATTTGTTAGCTATTTTTAAAAATATAAATATTGGGCATATGTTTTTGCGCATCGCGCATAGAAAAGACTAGTATATATATATATATATATATTAAAGCTTAAATATTAAAAAAAAAACTAAATATATAAATATACACATATGTATACATCATCATCATCAGTTAACAAGGGCAAAGTTAGAATAATTCAAGGTAATCTAAGATTACCTAAAAAAATGGGGATAATCACATTGCCTTGAAACATTACCGCCACATCAGCTTTCAGGTAATATAACATTACCTGGTAATCCTATAACTTGAACCAAACAAGGTAATATAACATTACCAGACCCAGATTAACTAAGTAATCTAAGATGGCCCGAACCAAACGCCCCCTGAAGGCTATCAGGCTATGACAAATGACAAATGGCAAATTATTGTATGAACCATGGTTTATATAGTGTTGAAATGGACCATAAAAGAAAGTACATTTTTAATGTACTAAAAATACATTATTTGTGTACTACTGAATGTACATTATATAAAATAATGTACATTTAATATTCAAATAGTGTACTTTTCCTTAATACAAAGTACATTTTTAATATACTAAAAGTACATTATTTTATAATCTATAAAATATGGTCCACGCAACTTGGTCCAGACAATAATGATTGATGACAAATTGGCGAAAAGCACAAAGGAACACATTTTGCTAATGCAAACACAGAACCAGATATAAGTTATGTAATCATACCAGAAACATGGGCAATCATGCATGTCAGAAGGGAGTAAGATGCAATGTTAAACAGCGCATTGGTACATTTGGCATGATAGTTCACCATTTGCTATATAAAACTGCAAATAGGAAGGAAAACATGCATTTAATAAACTGGATAAGTAAAATTGTCTGACAACTACTATTTATAATACTAACTTGTGCAAACATGTGGCAAGGAGGAAGTGCCATAAAAGCCAATAATTTGTGTGACACGAATGCACTAAATGGTAAATATATTTTATTACAGTAGAAACATTCAGCTATTAAAGATTAAAATTTGTCACTAGTTCATCACAATCTATATGATAGTCAAAAGGTCATCACAAAGAAGTTCCATGCATCCTAGATAGTAGATGGAATGATCCACTAGCTACATAGATTATTTTAAGAAGAGAAAATTTTATATACAACTCAGAACAACCAAAATAAGTACATTAACAAAGTAAAACCTTACTTCATGTTGGCAAAGAGCTTTTCAAGTGCAGGCTTGTCACGAAGATCCATCTATAGTAAAACCCAAGAGTACTACATCAGAAATCATTAATTCAAGATGAAGAAATAAAATAAAATGTTAAGAATCCAAAATCAGGTTAATCAGCTATGCCTATGTAGATCTTGTGTCATGTCTTTTTATTTACTTATTTAAAGATAAAATAAAAATTTCTCCATGTGAAATTAAATCCATCAACAGCCAATGGAAGGAAATATAGAAATTGCACAGTAACTAAAATATGAGCAAATTCAAACTGTTAGGTATTTTATTTTTATATTCATTGAAATTGTGCCCTTATCATTTTTTTTCCGTTTTCAAGTTGTTTCCTAGATAATGATAAGGTGATCCCATACCTAATAACTCATACAGAAAATACATTACTCAAGCTGTACTAATTATATAAGAAATTGGGTGAGAACAAGAAACAACACTTGTACAACAAGGAAATGACTCAAAAAAGAATTTCATTTCCCCAATCTCTAGAAGTTCTCCAGGGTCAATTTTTCAATTCGATCATAATCACCCTCTAAAACACTAAAATAACCTTAAAGCAAATTCATAATCACCTTAAAATCGCAATTTTTCAATTTTTCAATTCATAATCACCTTAAAAAACCAAATTCGTAAAGCAAATCTAATCACTTCCACTCTTGATGCGATAGTTCAAATTAAAGGAAAATACTGTCATGGACCTGGATGCAAAAGAAAGAAATGAGAAGCCCTCTGGAAGTAATGAGCAAGGAAATAACTAAGTGGCGGAAGTCGAAGGACCAAAACGTCGTCGTATCGCAGTCTCCTAAAAGCCGTTATCATTTAATGCAAACGACGTCGTGTGAAACTAGCCGTTGAGGGCCGTTGGGACGAATAGAAGGGACGACGTCGTATTAGGTGAAGCGGTTGAAAACCACTTCCAGGCTGGGCGATTATGAAGAAGGTGCCGGAAGAAGGTTGTGCGAAGATTCCGGAGGCCGTTAGCTGAGCTTGGAAGCATTAGCATAGTCGCTTATTAATCTAGCATTTTTGTATCTTTGTTTTTATGCTTGAGAATTGAATCAAACCCTAGATTTCTTTCCTTAACCTAAATTTCTTCTGAATTTCTTTACCTCCTTCTTCTTCTCTGCATCTTTATCTCTTCTTCTTATTTTCATACTTGAGGGTTGTGACAAGTGGTATCAGAGCCCGTAATGGGAACCCAGCCTACATCATCTATGGAAGACAGGATGAGCAGAATGGAGGCTCAACTCTTAGAGCAGGACATGAAGTTCACCACTGGATTGCAAGGATTGGGTGATTCCTTCCAGGAGTTGAGAGACCATGTGGTGGGGTGGAAAAATGAGGTGATGGAGTTGCTGAGGCTTAACAGACCTTCCCCACCTACCCCAGAGCCCTCCTCTGTCCAAGGTCGAGCTAATCCTCCACATTCTAGTCCAGGAGAGGCCAGTGCTGAGCAAGGAAGGAGGGCAGGCAAGGAGCCTGCTGCTGACAATCCAGTGGTATTGCAAGAGAGCTCTGAGGATGAGGAAGGGCAAGGGGAGAACCAGTTTGCCCATTTTGGTGACCCCATGAGAGCTGACAGACCAGGATTGGCCAGAAGGGTTCACTTTGATGCTAGACCAGGAAATGAACACACAATGAGGTATAAACATGAATTCCCTCCTTTTGACTATGAGAACCCTAGGCTGTGGGTTGTGAGATGTGAGAGGTTTTTCATGCTAGCTAGGATTCCTAGAGATGAAGTTATGCATGTCTTATGTGTGAACCTGTCTGGGAAGGTTGCCCTATGGTTTGAGGGGTATCTAAATGGACTTAGGGAGGGGTTTCAATGGCCCTTGTTTGCTAGGGCTGTGTGCAAGAGGTTTTGTGAACATAGTATGGATGTAATGGAAGAATTCTCAGGTTTTAAGCAGTGGGGGAATGTGGTGGATTATTCAGATAAGTTTGAAGAATATAAGGGCTTACTTCTGCAGATCTACCCCTACTTAACAGAACAATACTTCCTGGATAGCTATGTTGTAAGATTGAGGCAACAGCTTAGGTGTTTTGTGAGGACATCTAAACCTAATACCTTGGAGGATGCCATGTGGCTAGCTAGGCAATTTGAGAAGGGACTGAAGGTGAGTGAGCCACAAAAATCCCTTACCCAAAAACTAACTTACCCCACCCAAAGAAGCCAATCCTTTCCCAAACCCTACAACCCTAAAACCACTGACTCTTCCAGACCTCAAATCAGCCAAAACTCCTTTAAAACCACAGCCTCCAATACACCCCAATCCCACAACACATCACCAGAAATTAGTAAGCTCAGAACTCAGCTCAGGGAGCAAAATAGATGCTTTAAGTGTTTTGACTCTTGGAGTCCTGGCCATAAATGTAGAGGGCCAACCTTCAACATTATGGAAGAGGTTGAGACCCTGGAACTTGAAGAAGAGCCCAGAGAGGTTCAGAAAGGGGATGAAGAAGTGGGGGCAGACCTAGGACAGGATGAAGCTGAAGTGACATTGTGTGCAGTGATTGGAGGGGAAGGCATTAACACAATCAAGCTGGTGGGTTCTGTCAGTAAACAATCACTTGTAATCTTGGTAGATAGTGGAAGTACACATAGCTTCTTGGACCCTAGATTGCTCAGCCAACTAAAAATCACTCCTGAAAAGGCAAAACCTCTGGCAGTGACAGTGGCTAATGGGGAAAAATTGATCTGTGATTCCATATGCTATGGCTTCAAGTGGCAGGTACATGATGAGCCATTTGAGAGGGACTTTAGAGTGTTGAAGTTAGGTGGGTGTGATATGGTCCTAGGTATGGACTGGATTAACAACATTGCCCCAATCCCGCTACATACTAGGCTTCCTAGCATTTCATTTCACAAGGATGGTAGGAAGGTTTTATTGAGGGGAATGACCAAAGGGATAGCCTTGCAGTCTACTTCTAAGAAGGAAATCAGGAAATGGAAAATGGAGGGAATACAAGGATACTGGGTCCAAGGGAGGATGCATATGGATCAAGAAGGGGAGTCCATGAGCTGCCAACTAGCAGAATCCAATGGCAGCTACCTTGAACTGGATAAAATTTTGCAGGAGTATAAGGATTTATTTGCAGAACCTAACTCACTACCACCAAGAAGGCCCTTTGATCATGCCATTCCTTTGGTTTCAGGAGCTAAGCCTGTGAATTTTAAACCTTATAGATACTCATTTATGCAGAAAAACACCATAGAAAGGATGGTGGAAGAAATAGTTGTCAGCTGGTATCATTTCACACAGCACATCACCCTTTGCTTCTCCAGTGTTATTGGTCCCTAAGAAGGATAATACATGGAGGTTTTGTGTGGACTACAGAGCTTTAAATGAGATTACCATCAAGAACAAGTTCCCCATTCCCTTGGTGGAAGACTTGTTTTCTGAATTGGCCAGTGCAAGAATCTTTACTAAGCTGGACTTGAGGGCTGGATACCATCAAGTTAGGATGAAGGAAGGAGAAGAATACAAGACAGCCTTCAAAACACACCTAGGCCTGTATGAATTTAAGGTAATGCCCTTTGGATTAACAAATGCACCAGCCACCTTTCAATCCTTGATGAACTATGTATTTAAGGTTTTGATTAGGAGGACAGTCTTAGTCTTCTTTGATGATATCTTGGTCTATAGCCCATCTCTGGAGAGTCATTGGGATCATCTAAGGGAAGTCCTTGAGGTAATGAGAAAACATCAGCTATTGGCAAAATTCAGCAAGTGTTCATTTGCTAAACCAGAGGTGGAATATCTGGGGCATATCATCTCTGAGAAAGGTCTTCAAACAGATCCTGATAAGCTAATTGCAGTGGCAACCTGGCCAAAACCTGCTAATGTTAGAGAATTGAGGGGATTTTTGGGGCTTACAGGCTACTATAGAAGGTTCATAAGGGCCTATGGAACTATTAGCAGGCCTCTTACCAATATGCTTAAGAAAAATGCCTTTCAGTGGAGTGATGAATCTGAATCTGCATTTGAAAACTTGAAGCAAGCTTTGTGTAGGGCCCCAGTCTTAACACTTCCTAACTTTGACAAGGAGTTTGTAATAGAATCTGATGCCTGTTATAAGGGTATGGGAGTAGTGCTTATACAGGAAGGTAGGCCAGTGGCTTATTATAGCAAGGGATTTGGGCCTAAGCATCTGGGCTGTCAATTTATGAAAAGGAGTATCTTTCCATCATCAATGCAGTAGACAAGTGGAGATCTTATCTAGTGGGGAGGCCATTCACTATCAAAACTGACCATCAAAGCTTGAAGTTTCTTCTAGATCAAAAGATTACCACAGCAATGCAGCAAAGGGGATTAACCAAATTATTGGGGTTGAGCTATAAAATTCAGTATAAGAAAGGTGTGGAGAACTGTGTGGCTGATGCTTTGTCTAGGAGGGATCACAATGAGACCTCTGAACTCCTGGCTATCTCAGCAGTAAGACCATTGTGGATAGAAGAAGTAATGAGCAGTTATGATGGGGATGAGATGGCTTCCAAACTGCTCACTGAGAACCTGATAGCTCCTGAGGAAGGATCACTGTATCTAGTGAAGGAAGGTCTGATCAGATATAAGGGGAGATTATATATTAGAGAGAAGGGGGATTTGAGGGGAAGACTCATGGCACAGATGCACAATTCTCCTATTGGAGGGCATCAGGGCAGCAAGTCACTTATCATAGGCTTAGACAGCTCTTTTACTAGAAGGGGATGAAGAAAGAAGTCAAGCTTATGGTTAAGAGTTGTGATGTTTGTCAAAGATGCAAGGATGAAAATGTGCCCTATCCGGGATTGCTACAGCCCTTAAAGATCCCTGATCAGGCTTGGATGAGTATTTCTATGGACTTCATAGAAGGATTACCTAATTCACAAGGCAAGGAAGTCATACTAGTGGTTGTGGATAGATTCACCAAGTACAGTCACTTTTTAGCTCTCTCACATCCTTATAGAGCTGAGAAGGTGGCTGAGCTCTTTATGGAACATGTCTACAAGCTTCATGGGCTACCTCAGAACATTGTAAGTAACAGGGACAAGGTGTTCTTGAGTAAATTCTGGCAGCATATGTTCAAACAAATGCAGGTGAAATTGAACATGTCCACTGCCTATCATCTACAGTCTGATGGCCAAACATAAAGAGTTAACAAGTGTCTTGAAACCTACCTGAGATGCATGGTATTTCATAGGCCAAAAACATGGGTTAAGTGGCTTCACTTGGCAGAACATTGGTATAACACAAATTACCACACTTCACTGCAATGCTCTCCTTTTCAAGCACTCTATGGGTATACCCCTACATCCTTAGCCCTTGACATATCAGCAGAAGGGGAGGAAGGTGTTTGGTTCACAGATAGAGCTACCATGACAGCATTACTGAAGGAGAACCTCCAAAAAGCTCAGGAAAGGATGAAGCAACAAGCAGACAAACACAGAAGTGAAAGAACATTTGAAGTGGGAGATTGGGTATACCTTAAAATTCAGCCCTATAAACAGGTTACCTTGGCAGTCAGGTCCAATATCAAATTAACTACAAGGTTCTATGGGCCTTATGAAGTAATTGAGAAGGTTGGGGAAGTGGCCTATAAGCTCAGATTGCCTGCATGAGCTACCATTCACCCTGTGTTTCATGTTTCACTATTAAAGAAAAGAATAGGGACTGGGATGGTATCTCAAGCAGAACTACCCTCCACTCACTACAAAAAAAGGCGAAAATAGCGACGGACTATTTCCGTCGCTAAATAGAGAAAATCCGTCGCTAAAGGGTTTAGCGACGGATTAGCGACGAAAAACGTCCGTCACAAAAACGCTCCTCCGCAAATTTTTTTCCTTTGCTACCGTTAGCGACGAAATTTTCCGTCGCTAAACAAAAATAATCCGTCACTATTTTTCTCCTAACGACGATTTGATGACGAAATTTGCAATGGAATAATGACGGAATATTCCGTCGTTAAATCTAGCGACGGAAATTCCGTCACTAAACCAACAAAAAATCCGTCGCTAGATTCCTACCACGACGATCTGATGACAAAATTTGCAAGAAAATAACAACGGATTATTCCGTCGCTAAATATAACGTCAGGAATTGTCGCCGTCATCGTCAATCGCTACATGTAGCGATAGAAAATATCATCGCTAATTTGTTTCTATTATTTGCATCGAATGTCATTTAGCTACAATTTAGTGACGAAAATATTCGTTTATAAATTTAGCAACGAATTTTTTGGTCATTATTTCATTGCCATTTATTATTATTACTAGTCTTTTCTATGCGCGATGCGCAAAAACATATGCCCAATATTTATATTTTTAAAAATAACTAACAAATTTTTACTAATTAAAATCAAAGTGAAATAAAATTTATTTATTATATTAATCTAATATATAATGAATATACAATGTTTTACAAATATTTTTATAATTAAAGAATATAAGAAAAGATAAGATAGATTCATGTGCATGGTAAGTAACGGAAAAAATAACGGAAGTTATAACAGTAAGGGTGTTTTTGTCCAAAAAATTGTATAGTATAACTCTAAAAGCACAATGTACAAAATAATTAGCATTAAAAATATGGATATAAATGAGGGATATAACTTTGATTGAGACTTATTATGTTTTTAGATTATTATTATTATTATTATTATTATTATTATTATTAGTAGGTACTTACTATGAATTTACTACAATATTCATCCATCATTAAATTTAAAAAAATTTTAAAAAAATTACTCGCTAATTAATATTACATACCTACATTAAACATAGTACTTCAATAATATAATTGTAAAATATATTATATTAAAACATTCAAACTCAAAAACAATAATAAAAGTATAACACTATACAATATTACATCGTTAAAAACAGTATCAAATATATTAATAAATATAATCTAATCATCTCCTAAGGATAATGTTATATATACTAGTTGTGACCTGAGGACAACATCAAAACTCATTTAATCATATGAAATAAAGAAAGCCAATTGGCATTAAGAAATCAAGGAATGAGCTACACTGCAGACCATGTCCCCAGCATACCTTGCTCCACTGAAAAATCTCCCCATCATCAAATTCTACCTTGAAAAAGTTAGAGCTCCACTGAAAATTTTGGATTTAAGGTTACTATCACCCCAGAATTTCCAACCTCTACCTTCACAATGACATGCAATAACTGTTGGGTAGTGACTAACCTGTTTCAAAATTTCGCAAATCGTTAGCATCAATACAGACTTCAAAGAAAAAGTAATAAAATAGAATCCCATTCAGATTCATTAAAATTTTAGATCTCCATCATATTACTTTACTCAAGAGTTTTTTTTTTTATTGATATTTAAATTTCATTCTCTATATTGATGCATTTAATGTTACAGCATATCAACATGAATGAGTGAATTATACTTAGAGCCATGTGGCTCTTGTTGCTACATGAGCCCTATGTCAATGAATGGATAATGAGGTGAGCTAATTTTATTGATGTCCCTAATGGGATTTTCTCTCTCTTTTTTTTTGGAGGGGGCACATAGAAATGTGAGCCATGGCTCCCAGTATATGAGCACTAACAGGATTTTTTCTCAAATGTTAATGTAAAAGATAGTTGCACAGAGTTGAAACCAATACAAATTTACCTACCGTAGTCAAGTTATCCTGATATGTTGAACATTGATAGCCACATTTCAGAACTCAAGCAAACCGAAACCCCCCCCCCCCCCCCCCCCCACCCCTCTCTATTTTTGCAACTTTGTTTTTGCTTTTGCAGGCACACACCAACTAAGACTTAAATTATAGTGGATCCACTCTTCCTAAGAAGAAGCAAAGTGCAAGCTTCTGTTATATTCTAATTCAGTCTCCCTAAAGAAACCAATCACACAGAAGAAAATTTTACAACTCTCCCAAACATTTTGCTACCTTGCTATATTAAATTTAGAAAAGAAAAAAGTTTATCATCTAAAAAAGCTAGCATATGCCTTCACAGAGAATCTAAGTATATCCATACTCTAGGTGGCATAAATATTAGTAATTTAATATTTATTGGCATAAATGTTAAACAAGGATTTCCTTAAAACTATACATGAGGCACACACAATTTCCTTAACACATATTGACAAGTGCTCTTGACGAATATCTCCAATATAATATGAAATATTGGAGTGCCATGCCAAACAATATTTAGATATTCCATAATGAGTGGGGGATATTATACAATCGAGTAATCTTAAAATTAGAAATATTTAAAGTTAAGTTCTAAATACAAACTATAAGATAGTAGCTCCCAGACAACGACAACTTGAGACATTTAATGTTTAATTCAATATTATTAAGCAATATTATGAACAATATTGCTCGAAGGTCTTAGAGTTTTCTCTCTTAGACTGTACACTAGGTCTTCTAATTCCATTTCTCTCCAGCATAAACAATATTACTAAAAGCTTCATTAATATGCAGACAAAATTGCAGACAATTTCTGGGACAGAAAATTGTAGAGTGCCAAAAATTAAATCATAAAGAAATCACTGCACCAACTACTGATAATTATCCAATGAGTGGACTATTTTCAGAACACCTACAACCTACAAAAGCAATGGACAAAACATAACAAAAAGAAATTAACAGTTACAGTCAAATAGATATAGGAAAGGTGCAGTACATAAAGCTACAGGACAAAAGCAATAAAAATCTCAACAATAATACTTTTTCTGCATTATTAGGTTTCTAATTCAATGAAAAAGTTTATTTTTTCTGAGATAATCTTCTGCTATCTCATCTGAAGGAAGCAAAAAAGGCCAAAGAGAGAAATTCGACTATAAGTAAGACACATGGCACATGGATGACAACTATTCTTTGATATCTTGGACTGAGATCATAAAATGTAAGAAAAGTATAAATGTAATAGAGAGCACAGAAAACAAAATCACTCATGTACTTGTTCAAAAACATAAAATGGAGTACATGAGCTACAAACAATTTAAATAATCAATTTAGTTAACCTCATTCTCAAAACTGAGAGATAGAAATAAGCCAACCTTTCACAACATTCATTTCCTGTCAATCAAATACCCAATATTATGGAATGAGCACAAGACATCTCACATATAGTAATCAATTTAAGAATTTTTTACACTCTATAATTTTCCTTTCTCACTACGGAGCATAAGACATCTCATAGAGACCCAACTAACCCACTGATTTCTATATGTGCGAGATTAAAGACACGGGATGATGTGCGAGATTAAGACACGGTTGACGGAGTAGAGAGAATACATACCATAGAATAGAGCAATAGAGTAGGCGGTAGGGGAAGCGGCGGTCGGCGGTCGGCGAAGCAGGAAGTGACGTTGGCGGTTGGCAGTCGGTGGTCAGAGGGAAATAGTGGCGGTGGTGTCAGGGACTTAGGGGAGAGACGGAGGAATGGTGTACTAAGATACTTAGGGGAGAGGCGGAGGAATGATATATGAGTTAGGGTTAGGCACAACTTTAATTTGTCACGACACATTTATCTAGCGACCGATAATAACATCTATCGTTATATAGCGACGGATTTTAATATCCGTCGCTAGATAGCGACGGATTTTGAGTCCATCGCTAATGTTAACAAATTCCGTCCGTGATCTCGCTTTAAATTTTGCGACGGATGCTCAGATCCGTCGCTAGGATTTTTTAAAAAAACCCACTATGTTAGTTTAGCGACGGATTTGAGAATCCGTCACTAAAATTTTAAAAATCTAATTTATAAATCTAGCTACGGAATTAAGAACCATCGCTCCAGTGTTAGGAAAAATCCCGTATTATTAATTTAGCGACGAGTTTGAGAATCCGTCGCTATCTAGCAACGGATCCTCAAATCCGTCGCTAATATATAATCACAAAAAAAGTCGTTCTTGAAAATGTAGCGACGGATTAATATATCCGTCGCTATTCTGTAGCAATTAAAATTCTGAAATCAATCCGCAAAAAATCCGTTGCAAATCCGTCTCTAATTTTTGCGCGAAAATTTACCGCTAAAATTAGCTACGTATTTAACGACAAAAATATTCCGTCGCAATATCCATCGCAAATCCGTCGTTAATCCGTCGCTAAATGTCTATTTAGCAAAAAAAATAAAATCCGTCACTAAGTTGTCGCTATTCTGTCAACAAATTAGCAACGGAATATGTCCGTCGCTAAATCCATCGCTATTTTCGTGTTTTTTTGTAGTGACTGATGCAGAAGGAATGATCTTGACTCATCCTATAGCTGCCTTGGCCAAGAGAATGGTGAAAAGAAATAATGCAGCTGTGGTGGAAATTCTTGTACAATGGGCTAATCTACCCAAGGAAGCAGCCACGTGGGAAAATTACAACCATATCACAACACAATTCCCAAATTTTGATCCTTGGGGACAAGGATCGTATGAAGGGGAGAGTAATGTCATGGACCTGGATGCAAAAGAAAGAAATGAGAAGCCCTCTGGAAGTAATGAGCAAGGAAATAACTAAGTGGCGGAAGTCGAAGGACCAAAACGTCGTCGTATCGCAGTCTCCTAAAAGCCGTTATCATTTAATGCAAACGACATCGTGTGAAACTAGCCGTTGAGGGCCGTTGGGACGAATAGAAGGGACGACGTCGTATTAGGTGAAGCGGTTGAAAACCACTTCCAGGCTGGGCGATTATGAAGAAGGTGCCGGAAGAAGGTTGTGCGAAGATTCCGGAGGCCGTTAGCTGAGCTTGGAAGCATTAGCATAGTCGCTTATTAATCTAGCATTTTTGTATCTTTGTTTTTATGCTTGAGAATTGAATCAAACCCTAGATTTCTTTCCTTAACCTAAATTTCTTCTGAATTTCTTTACCTCCTTCTTCTCTGCCTCTTTATCTCTTCTTCTTATTTTCATACTTGAGGGTTGTGACAAATACAAGCAATTTATGAAAACTTACAGTCTTCTCCGAGGAAATTGCAGTGAAGAGGTCATCAATGACTCCCGCCCTAGCGCGGACGGCTATGTTCATGTTATCTGCCTCGGCACCGAGCCAGTAGAGATAATCCTTGGCTTCCACGAGTACTGTTCCGACAGCTTTTTCGCCTTCTTTTGCTCCGGCACCGCATTTAAATTCGACTCTTCAATTCGTCTTCGCTCTGGTGATTCGCACCGAGAGAGAAAAATGGTTTGGGAGTCTCTTTAAACGGGAGAGACGAGTAAGTTTGGGGAAGTGAAGGGAGACGAATGGTAGTGAAAGCAGAGCGCCATTGTTGCACTGAGTGAAACGACGCTGGCGCTGACATATTTGGGTAAAAAAAAGGCCTAATGCGTTTACTATCTACGTCCCAAGGGCGAGAGCTTCGGACTCAGATAGTCCTTCGAAACAAGCAACGTGACAATGAAGTTCCCAAATTTTGGACGCGGATTATTTTTAATTTAAATAAAAAAAATTAAATAGTGACATTTTAATTACAAAAATGCTACCGTCTTCACTTTACATATTTAATATTTAAACTTTAGACGCAAATTCTTAAATTTTTTTTGATCATTTTTGTACTAGCAGTTCAAGTTGTTATTATAAATTCAATCCATTTTTTTTGGATATTGCCCACACTCATTTTGGGCTTTCACCATTTGGTTTAAGTCTTCTCCCATCTCATCTATCGTGGCAAATTATATCATGCACTGCGGTGCATAATCAATTATGCACCGCGCATCAAAATAGCGTCGTTTTGTTTAATGAAAAGAAATGGCATCCGTTTTTCGTCGTTCTGCACCCTTCCGCAAAAAGTAACTCTGTTATTCAGTTTAATTTTATATACACTACAGTTTTAGTTCAACACAACTACAGTTTCATTTCAATATAATTACAGTTTCATTCGATATTTATAGATTCAAATATGTGAAAATGTTATTTATTTATTTTTTTTTTGTAAGTTACTGGCTCTATTACATTGTAGTATCTGTTCATATACTTTTCTGCACCCTTCCGCAAAAAGTAACTCTGTTATTCAGTTTAATTTTATATACACTACAGTTTCATTCGATATTTATAGATTCAAATATGTGAAAATGTTTTTTTTTTTTTTTTTGTAAGTTACTGGCTCTATTACATTGTAGTATCTGTTCAACGCCTCCACTGAGGCTCGAACTCATAATTTTCCAAATGGAAGTCCAACCCGAGTACCATTGGACCACATAATCCTGGTGTGAAAATGTTATTTAATTTTATTTTATATACACTATTTTTTTTTTCATTTTCCAGGTCCACCCGGTTCGCTCTGAGAGGCACAGAAGGTGGTCCAAAGGGAATCGTCACTTGTGGGAATTGAACCCGGGTTATCCCGAAATCCTCTCCCATAAAGAGAATTTTATATACACTATAGTTTTATTAAAACACAACTACATGATCATTTTGATATAATTACAGCTTCATTTTACAATATACACTCGAATATGTGAAATATTATTCAGTTTCATTTTATATACTCTGCAGTTTCATTTCACCACAACTACAGTATCATTTTGATATAACTGCAGTTTCATTTGATAATATAAAAATGATACGTGAGGCAGTGTCAATTTAGATATACTGTAGTGTCAGTTGATAATTAACATACAAAAAAATGCGCGCTCCGTTAAAACTAAAGACGCGCCGTCTCTTTACTTAAAGAAACGGCGCCGTTTTGACCGCGGTCCACGATATAACGACCCATCCATCGTTACTATTATAAATAGGGGTGTGCAAAACCCGAGAAGTCCGACCCACCCGGCCGACCTAAAACCCGATGGGTGAGTCCGTGGAGCTAACCGTATCCAATTACCACGCCCGACCCGATGCTACTACAAGACGGATGCAGAGGGTTCGGGTGGGAGGCAGTAAACGCCACCCGAACCCGTCCGAACATCCGATAAAACCTAGGGTTATTTTACCCTATGTAATGCTTAGGAGGGCTGTTTTTTTTTTTGGTTTCAACTTGTGTTGTGCGTGTATTTACATTTTTGCTGCTGTTTTTACTTGTTTTTTATGGCTTGCGCAGACGGTACTTGTATTGCGTGCACACGATTTTGATGCGCTTATGTTGTTACATTGCTGTGCACATCAGGATTACCACAGGGCAAAGGCGTTGAAATATGGTGATTGTGTTGAGGATTTGGTTAGTGTTGCCCCCGTTGCCTTCCCCTTTTGGGTATATTATTCATGGTTTGTAACTGTTTGGTTTGTTTTGCATTTCAGAAGGGTATGCTTTATGCGTTCTTTGAAGAGATTTCTAATCCGAGGTCTGCGGCTTGTGTTTGTGTGGAGTCTAAGCAGTTGCAAATGGCCTGGCGCGATTCCAAGAAGAAGATTGATTGTGGGGTCTTTCTCATGCGGCACATGGAGTCGTATGTTGGTCAGCGTGTCGCCGAGTGGGAGTGTGGTCTAGTCAAGGGAGACACTACGACTTTGCATAAGCTCAGGTTGCGTTACATGAAGGAGTTTGTGATTTCGGAGCATAATGTACACGATCCGGCCAACCTATTTCGAGCTTACCAGCCAGTCCATATCTGTTCCTCCATCCGTGCAGCCACGTGTCTTTGGTAGTTATGTCTGATTGGGTTTTTGCTCGTGTGTGCACATGTATATGGGAAACTGTGTTGTCTATAGTTTTTGGTCTTCCTGTTGTTGTGCACACAGATCCGTTTGTTTGTGCGAACATCTTTTTGTGCATAGTTTGCTTCTTGATGGTATTATATTGGCACACAAGTACTGGTTAATTAG
The DNA here is from genome assembly GCF_001879475.1 of Ipomoea nil. NCBI lineage: Eukaryota > Viridiplantae > Streptophyta > Magnoliopsida > Solanales > Convolvulaceae > Ipomoea > Ipomoea nil. The sequence continues at coordinate 57,325 of NW_017616938.1, forward strand.
TGGTAACATTCTTTTTTGAGTTGGGTGATAATAGTTCTAGTGTGCTCGTGTATATCGATTTAATCAGAGCATTGTTATTATTTTGTGTGCATGTTAGTTTGTCGTTACTTTGGTGTTATCTTTTGTTTTACGATATGCTTTATTAGCATGTTCATATTCTTGTGGGTGGACATTTTTCCAGGGTGTTACCCTCTTGCCTAGAGAAGATGCAAGTTCAATTTGGTTAGATATATAACTTAATTAATACCCAGAAAGTTTGCTTTAGAAAACTACTTTGACCACAAGCTCACTTAGCTTACCACCAAATAAAATTTAAAAGTAAACAACAAAACAAAACAAAATGAGCCCATACGTTACCTCTTTTGCAATTCTATGACGCAAGTCATTTTTTGTAATCTCAAGTCTCTGTATAGAAAGCCTATTAAAAATTTGTCAAATAATGCCAATTTGAGACAGTATTTAATAAAATGAACAGGACAAAGAATTAGCAAAACAAAGGTTTTATCTTACATTCGATGTGGATGGAGAAAAGTGCACAACATTGTTCTGAGTAGACTTTATGCTTTATGGTTTAAATAAAAATGAATACCTCATAAATTGTTTTTAAATGCTAACAGATGCTAGGTATAGAAAGGAGCACCGACATGCAAATATTATTTCATTTCGTAAGATTATAAGAACAAATTCCACTATGGGAGAATTTAAATCATTCACCACTAGGATGTATGACTCGCTCCCCATCTCTAATGTTTCGAATCTCTGTCATTCGTATGGTGTCTTCTCATTCGGGGTTGTAGGTCTCCAATATTCTGCACCATCTTCGCGTATTTCCATTTCGCATTCTCTTTCGCTGTGTTAAAATTGATCTTCACCTGCTGTACACAACAAATACACATTAGAGTTGGGGTCTAATTATAAATGACGTGCGGTAAAATAAAATTTGTATGTAAGTGTTCGGGGTTTTTTTTTTGGGAAAATGGCACTTCTTCCCCCTAAGTTATATACTTATAGCACTTTCTCCCCCTCAATTATTCAAGTGGTTGTTTTCCCCCCTAAAATGTTAAATGGACATATTTACCCTTAAAATAAATATTTAAAATAAATATTTCATTTATTTTCATTCTCCAACAAATTATGACAATAATTTGGTTCAAACCAAACAAACACTATAGCAACCAAACCGAAATATTCCAATTACAATTTAGAATCGAAACTCGATATTTAGAGTTTATTAAAATCGCGAACCGGAACAGACGATTCATGTTCCGAATTGAAAAAATAAAATACATTTATTGTTGAATTTAGACTATTTAAAATAAAAAATAAAATTTTAAAATAAAGACGGTTCAAAATCGCGAACCGGATCCAGAACCGCCGATTCACGGTTCAAGATCCAATTTTTTTATTCATAATTTTAATAAATTGAAATCCAAATATTAGGTTCTAGATCTGAAACATAACCGGAAACTTTTAATTCAATTGCTATAGTGTCCGGTTCAGTTTGATCTGAACCGTGGTCATCCCTACGTATACGCGATAATTTGTTGGAGAAGTAAAATAAATAAAATGTTTACTTTAAGGGTAGAAATGTCAATTTAATATATCAAGGGGGGGGGGGGGGGGGGGGGAATCACCACTTTTAGAATAATTGAGGGGGCTAATGTGCTTACCTAAATAATTGAGGGGGAAAAATGACTATAAGTATATAACTAGGGGGAAAAAGTGCCATTTTCCCTTTTTTTTTTTGGCAGCCTTATGGGATATTTTAATGTGTGCGTGGTAGACTGTCTTTGCGTGCAAGGGTCTGAATTTGCCTGTGCGCACGTGTAGCCCAAATGGCGTGCATGGTGCCACTTTACCTGTCTGTTTAATACAGGCGCATGCTGGGGTCTCTATGTGTGCATGGTAGACAGTAGTTGTGTGCACCGTTCGTTTTTAAAATTGTTACCTCACAATCGTGCCCTTATAATCTATTACCATGCATGCGTGTTGTTTCAGCCTTATGGGGGCCCATAATGTGCACATTGGGACGTTATGCCATGGAACCGTGTTCACCATTCATGGTGAACACGGTTCCAGAATGGTGAACACGGTTCCAACGGTGTTAGTACACCGTTATTTTTTATTTTTTTTTAATTAATTGCGTGACTTTTCTTCTTTATTTTCACATTTTGCGGTTTTACTTTAATTTGAGGTGAACAAAGATTTCGGACATTCATAAATTATGAATTCATGCCTGCACATTCACTTTGGAACCATGCCTACACATTCCCGTCCGAAATCACGGACATTCATAAATTATGAATCCATGCCTGCACATTCACTTTGGAACCATGCCTACACATTCACTTTGGAACCATGAGATTATGAATTTTCTGTTATAACATTATGAATTTTCTGTTATGAGATTATGAATTTTCAGTTATGAGATTATGAATTTTCTGTTATGCGATTATGAATTTTCTGTTATGAGATTATGAATTTTCTGTTATGAGATTATGAATTTTCATTACATTCATAATTTCGGACATTCATAAATTATGAATTCATGCATGCACATTCACTTTGGAACCATGCCTACATATTCCCGTCCGAAATCACGGACATTCATAAATTATGAATCTATGCCTGCACATTCACTTTGGAACCATGCCTACACATTCACTTTGGAACCATGAGATTATGAATTTTCTGTTATAAGATTATGAATTTTCTGTTATGAGATTATGAATTTTCATAAAATTCATAATCTCATAACAGAAAATTCATAATTTGATCAAACGCGCGCCGTTAACTCCACATCCGCGATTTTTTTTTTTTTTTTGCCTAAAAACGACGTCGTTTTGCTTTGTGTTCACCATTCTCGGTGAACACGATTCCATGGCATAATTTGCGGTGCACACTAAGTAATACTACGCACAGAAATAGGAAGACACGTGCACACATAATGGACCAAACTTTTTAATGAGAGAACGAACAAAAAAGTGAATAGTAGTGTATTAATAGAAAAAGCCTAGATCTGGACATACCACATTCCTCCCATGCACACCGTATTACGCTGGCACGCGAACATCATAGTATTCATCTCGTGTTCATGATTAGGGTTTGTCATTACTATTATTTGCACATATACTATTCAGTAATTACCCTCGCTCTATTCTACATATGTCATAATCAAGTTCGGATGCTTACTTGGTACTGTTGCCGGTGTATCCTCCATGTTATCCTTTGTCAGTTCTCGCTCAGTGCGTTGCTGGAGTCGGTTGTTGGAATGGCGATTGGCGTTGCAGTGGTGGTTGGCGTTAGAGTCGTCGTTTGCGTTGGAATTTGACTGCCGTGCATAATGGAGAATGAATAATCCTACTCTAATTCTTCTTCTTTAATTTAGGCTAGAATCATGTTACTACCTTAACAAGTATTTCATTAAATTGTCTTTATTGCCCTTTTAGTATCTATTCATGATACTGGCGTCACATTTCCCCCTTTCATCTAATCTATTAATTTAATCTAATCTAATGGTCCATATTTGTCCATAGGTTTGTATTTTAAGAGTGTTTGCATGTGAATGGCTCCCTATATATATATATATATATATATATATATATATATATATATATATATATATATATATTACCCATTTCATTCAGCGCAGCCGAGCTCCCATTTCACTCTTCTAGACTTCTCTCAATCTCTCATCTCTCATCTCTCGTTCTCTCTTTCACTCTGGTCTTTGAGTCTTACTCTCTAAGACTCTGAGTTCTCACTTCTCAAATCCCAGTTCTCTCACTCTCTCAGTCTAATTCTCTCAGTTTGTTAGACATTCACAGTTGTAGTCTGGTGGAAGCCCTATTCGGAGACTCGGAGTAGCGACTAGTCTGGCGGAGTGGTGGAAGCCCTATACCCTAGTCCAGTCACCGGACTCTGGTGGAACTGTGGAACGGTGAAATAGTGGATTCAAAGCCCTTTGTTCTCGAGGGATTAATTTTGAGAAACGAAGTAATTACTAAACCCTATTTACATTTTCATTATAGATTATTGTGTATTTGTCTTATTGATTAGGGTTTCTAATTTGTTATGATTATGTGGACTGTGATACTTGTAAATCTGTTGAGAAGTTCCGGATTGCATGTCACTAGTCCTTTGAGTGTGAATTTCTGAATTCTGTGAATAGGGTTTCTAATTTGTAACCTAATCTGTGGACTCATTGGACTATGATACTTGTAAATCTATAGAGAAGTTCCGGATTGCATGTCACTAGTCCTTTGACTCTTTGAGTGTGAAATTCTGAATTCTGTGATTAGGGTTTCTAATTTGTAACCTAATATGTGGACTCACTGGACTATGATACTTGTAAATCTGTTGAGAAGTTCCGGATTGCATGTCACTAGTCCTTTGAGTGTGAATTTCTGAATTCTGTGATTAGGGTTTCTAATTTATAACCTAATCTGTGGTGGAAGCCATACTGCCCTAGCCCCTTGCCACTGTGGAAGTGTGGAACTGTGTGTGAAATACTGAAATCCATATAAATGTTAAGCATGCTGGTATTCTTGTGGAATCCATATAAATGTGAGAGTGTGGCATGTACTCATGTGTGACTGAAATCCATATAAATGATGAGCATATAAAGTAGCATACATCTACTTAGCTTGAATGCCTGATTATGGATTTCATTGTAAATTGTAATTTGTAAGTTGTAAGTTGTAACTGTGAAAATGTGAAATTGTAAGTTTATGGATATGTGACCCTTAAATCATTTATGTGCAATTCTGCATACATGATGAAATGTTCAATTAACTGAATTCTGCCTGTTTAACACTTTAATTAATTGATACATGTGACAAAGCCCATTCTCTGTTGATGATTTTCAATGAGTGATTTCCCATTGTGTCACTGATACTTTCCTCTTTTTAGATGGAAAGTGTTAGTGGTCTTACTGGTGTATCTGGAACCCAACCTGAGTAGGAAGCACCAGTTGTAGAGACTGTTACTCCTCAGTCTCAGCAGCCTTTGCCTCCACCTGTTCCAAAGAAAAGGAAAGACGTTGAAACCAGGTCTCCATGTTGGGATCACTTTGAAAAGATCAAAGACAGTGAGGGCATTGTCGTCAAAGAAAAATGTATATATTGTGCAAAAGTGTATTGCTGTGAGACCAAGAAACATGGGACTTCTTCTCTGAGGACTCACATTGTAAACTGCCTTAAAAATCCTCACTCTAAGGAGACTTGGCAGTCCCTACTTACATTCCGACCTACACCTTCTTCTGCTGGAACTCAAAGTAGTGAAGGAACTGAAGGGGTGTTGGTTACTTGGGTGTTTGATCAAGACTTGATAAGGAGAGCCTTAGCTGAGATGATTATTTTAGATGAACTTCCTTTTAGGATTGTTGAGGAACAGGGTTTTAGAAAGTTTGTTTTAGTTTGCTGTCCTAGGTTTAAAATCTCTTCAAGATGGACTATCAGTAGGGACATTTTCAAGATATTTTCTGATGAGAGGGTGAACTTGAAGAAGTTTTTTAGGACTAGCAGTCAGAGGGTAAGTATCACAACTGATACTTGGACCTCAGTCCAGAGAATAAACTACATGTGCATAACTGCACATTTCATTGATAGTGAGTGGAAGTTGCAAAAGAAAATTATTTCATTTGTTCTTATATATTCCCACAAGGGGGAAATTATTGCAAAGGCTTTAGAGAGTTGCCTTTTGGACTGGGGTCTAAAATCAGTGTTTAGTGTGACAGTAGATAATGCTTCCAGCAATGACACTGCCCTAGGATTCTTGAAGAAGAAGTTGGTCTCTTGGGGTTGTACTGCTGTTAGGTGTAAGTATTTGCACATGAGGTGCATTGCTCACATCCTTAACTTGGTGGTACAGGATGGGTTGAAAGAATGTGACAGTTCTGTTAAGAAAGTCAGGGATGCTGTTAGGTATGTGAGGAGCTCACCTGCTAGGTTGCAGAAGTTTAAATCACTATCTGATCTAATTGGGGTGGAAGCTAAGAATTCTCTGTGTCTAGATGTCCCTACAAGGTGGAATTCCACATATATGATGCTTAATACTGCATTATTGTTTCAGAAGGTATTTGAAGCCTATGATGATCATGACAGTTCATTTAAATCTAATTTCTGTGGAAGTGTACCTGATTTCTTAGATTGGGAATCCATTCAATCTTTGGTTATGATTCTGAAATCTTTTTATAAAAAGACTGTTAGGATTTCTGGTTCATTGTATGTGACTTCTAATACCTTCTTCTCTGAGATTTTTGATTTGTCTTGCTTGTTGAAAAATATGGAGGAAGCTACAGAAGATAATGTTAAACTGATGAGTAAAAATATGAGGGCAAAATTTGATAAGTATTGGGGTGAGCCTGAAAAAATGAATTTTTTTGATATTCTATGCAAATATCTTAGACCCCAGGGACAAAATTGAATATATGCCCATTCAGTTTAAGCAGTTATATGGTGAGGACAAGGGTAAAACAATGTTTGATAAGGTTATTGTTGGCCTTAAGGAGTTGTTTGAAGATTATGTTGCATGCTTCCCTGTCCAGTCTGTTGAACAATCTGACAAATCTTCTCCCTCAATAACAATATCTAAATCTGTTTCTGTTGGGAGACCTCAATCATTACTGAAATCTCAGATTAAGAAGCAAAAATTGGTGAGTGGGGATTTGTCTTGGAAAAAAACTGAGTTGGAAGTGTATCTCTCTGAGGTTATTGTGGATGAGGATGATTCTTTTGAGCTTCTAAGATGGTGGAAGCAACAATCTGAAAGGTTCCATGTCTTATCTAAAATGGCAAGGGATATTCTAGCTGTTCCAATATCAACTGTTGCTTCAGAATCAGCATTCAGTACAAGTGGAAGGGTACTTGATGCCTTTAGGAGTTCCCTAACTCCTAGAATTGTTGAGGCATTGGTGTGTGCATAGGATTGGCTAAGGTTAACCAATCAACCAATCTCTATTGAAGAAAATATTGATGATGTTGAAATGATTGAGAAAGGTATATACTTCTAACTTCCATTTTGTATCTGTTTAATTGTTTATAAACTATATTAACTATTGTTAGGAATATATTGTAGAAGTTTTGATGAGCCAAATGTATTTTGTAGACCGCAATTTTAGTTTATTTGAGTCAGTTCTGGTTCACCAAGTATAGTGCACCACTGCCATGAAGCCTACATGAAGTCTACGAAAAAGCAGTTTTAAAGAAGAATAATTGAAAGCGGGATCATAGCTTAACAGATTTATGAAGCATCAAGTTACCAAAGGTTGCATTCAAAAAAAAACAAAAGTTACCAAAGGTTGAGAATCGAGATGGTAGAAGACTTGTTGAAGCATGCCTAATGCGAGATGATCCATAGTTCGATTCTCATTAAAAGCAATTTTGGTGTAAAGATGAATTGCTATCGTGAAGTAGCAATATCAGGAGATGATGTCATCATGATAGTAATATCAGGTTATACTATCATGAAAGAACAATTTTTATCGTGATAGTTGAGAATTATCGGGTGATGACGTCACGACTATCGGGTAATGACATCACAATGTGATAAAGCTAGTGGAGAACACGTGGAGGAGATAAGTCAAAAGAATTTAAGTCTTGGATTGTATCAATTGGATACCCAGTCGAGATGGAAGAAGCGTTGCCAAGCAAAGCAAATGGTCTACAGTTCGATTCCCAGTCGATCATGATATGAAATGGTCCATGATACAAGGTGGAACATGATATATAGCTCATGATATGAAATAGAATGGTCCATGATACAAGGTGGAACATGATATACTATTGGGACATGACTTCATCAAAAGGAGCTATGACATCATGATAGAATTAGACAGAAACATTTTAAAGCTCTGTTTCTGCAGAAGAAGTCGAAGGAGAAGAAGCTGATATACGAAGGAGATCTTTTTAATACTCAAGCAAGAATCAGCAGATAAATTATTTGATCAACTTGGCACATCAGATCAATAATTCAACAAAAGTCATGCCAGAGAAATTCAAATTTGGAGGCTACCCATTCCAAAGAAAAAGCTTTGTCAGATTAAAGAGGAGCAACGGCAAATTTATTTAAATCTTCTGACAGACGGCGAAATGATTTTTTGCAGACCAAGTTGGCAAAATTAATTGATCAACTACAATTCAAAATGGACGATCGAGATCGAAAGTTGATCAACGGGCAAATAGCTTTCATCTGCTATAAATTGCCCAAGCAGACTTGAAGACAAGCACGAATCTAACAGAGATTCAGAAAACACTTGAACAACAAAGAAAATTATCCAATCAATCATCAAGTGGTATATTGAGCTATATAAGATAGAATTCAAGTCTGAGTGAGAGAAATCTTTGTATTTCATTGTAAATCTTCTACTGAGTGTAGAAAAGGGGTAGAGTAACTAGGGAGAGTGAAAAACCCAGTTGGAGTGTAGCTTTGTGCGTAGCACTCGGTTGTAACGGGCAGAGTAACAAGGGGAGCTTGTGAAAACCCGGTGAGAGCGTAGCTTTGTGCGTAGTTCTCGTGGTGTAGGAGTACAGCTTGGTGCGAAGTACTCGGGAAGGCGGAGTAACAAGAGGAGCTTGCGAAAAACCTTGGTGGAGTGTAGCTTTGTGCGAAGCACTCGGAGAAGTGTCGTTGGGCACTTATTCACTATTGTATCTGGGTGATTGAAGAATAGTGAATTTCCTCCTTGAAGTGAAAGGAGAAGAGTGGACTAGGAGGATTACACCACCTCTGAACCACTATAAATCTCTCTCTCTCTATTTACTTACTGCTCATATATATTTCGTGCATGCCTATATTATTTGTGAACTAACCCGTTACGGTTTATTGCGTATCTTTATCTGTCTGGGTTTGATAGTTCCCTCGTTTGCATGCAAGTGAAATTTTATATACATCATCCTACATCTATATCAAGTGTTTCTAACGTGATGCATGTATAGAATCTCTCTTGAGCACGACACAATTTAAAGCATAATACTTTGTCGTTACAATTCCGCTGTGCACACTCTAAGTTGCTATACTTGTTTATGCTTGTTACTTAGAGTTGAAGTTACAAAGTGTTGTTTGCAGAAGAAGTTTGAAAAAGTTAGAGAAGTCTATTCACCCCCCCCCCCTCTAGACTTCTCACCACCCTTTCGGGACCAACAAGTGGTATCAGAGCGGTTGTCTATTTGAGTCATTTCTTGACTGCTAGACAGATCTCGAAAACTTCAAAATGAAGAGAGATATGGTTCTTGCTCAAAATTTGCTTTTCTCACTTGATAAATTTGATGATTGGAAAATACGTATGCAGGTGCACTTATCTGCTTTAAATGATGAAATGTGGGAAGTCATCACAAATGGCCCTATCCAAATTATGGAAGCTAATACCGCTACCCCACGTGATCCAAATGCTCCACGATATATTCCAAAGCCAAAAATGGAGTGGACAAAGGAAGATAGAGGACGAAATAACTTGGACAATATTGCCAAGGACATTTTGTTCAAAACCGTCGATGACACCATATTCCCAAAAATTCGAAAGTGCACCACGGCAAAAGAAATATGGGATACGCTCATAAGCATCGGTGAAGGCGACGAACAAGAAAAAGACAACAAACTAACCATCGCCATGAAAAGGTTCGAAGATTTCAAAATGCTATCGAACGAAAGCATCACCGACATGGAAGCTCGATTAATCAAAATCCTTGGAGAAATCACGGATCTGGGAAAGACCATTACCCAGAAGGAAATATCGCTCAAAGTGTTACGCGGACTACCTACAAATTGGGATATGAAGGTGACCGCAATGCGAGATCATAGAGATCTAAGGACATTATCTACGGATAAACTCTTTAGTGATCTAAAGGCGTATGAGTTTGAGATGAAGACACGAAATGAAGAAGAACGTGATGAACGAACATCCGCACTGATGACCGAACAACCTTCCTCATCAAGGTCAGTCGTAAATAATGATTTTTTATCTGACGAAAAATTTTCTCTATTTGTTAGAAAATTCAGGAAGTTCATGCGAAAGAACAAAGGATCACCACAAGGAAATTCTTTTCGGGAGAATAGAAGATCAAGAAGAGAATCTACGGAAGAAAACACAAGTGTGTGTTACAATTGTAGAAAGCTTGGACATTTTATGGCTGAATGTCCACATCCCAAGGTGAACAAAAATTCGAATACTTCTAACTCTCCACAGGTTGAGTACAAGTCGAAAGAGAAGAAATTCAAAAAGGACAAACGGAAGGCACTAATAAGCGATCCGTTAGAAGCAAGTGAATCCGAAGAATCATCTAGTGATGAGAGTGATTCATCTCAAGAAGATACGGCGCTACTATGTCTAGTGGGCAAAACATCCGAACATGAGGAATGCTATATGGCGCGCGAAACCGACGAAGAGGTATCTTCTAGTTCATTTAGCTCGTTTAGTTCCGTTGACACCTCTTTCGAGACTCAAAAATCTTTTCAAAGTCTTATGGAAGATTGTCAAAAAGTCATGGCCACTCATACTCAAATCAAAGAGCGCAATAATACGTTAATTCTTGAAAAGGAAGAAATGTCACAAAAATTGCAGAATGCTCTAAATGAAATGAGTAATTTGAAAGCCGAAAATGTTCGACTTCAAGAAGAGTGCAAAGCTAGAGAGGTTAGAGAACATAACCTTCGGGAAGTAATCGCATCATTTACGCATTCATCCAAAATAATGGATAAAATGGTGAACATGCAAAAACCCGCTGGAGATAAAGCCGGACTAGGCTACGATCCATCATGTTCTAAAACCCCTCAAAAGTTGACTAATTCTACTACTACTTTAATTAATAAAGTTTCAGTGGTAAAATTTGTGAAAAGTCAACATAGCACAATGAGACAAGGAGTTGGAAACAAAATTAATGCCCAGAAAATTGTTGCAAGGCCGAATCAACACAATGATATCTTGGCAAGACAACAAAATTTTAAAAGGCAAAAATTTGTATCTCAAAGGAGAACCAACGAGTCTAGTGCAACAAAACCTCATAGGAATATGGGAAGAATTCCGAGAATTGGAGCTGGGAGATTATATCCCTCAGAAGAAGATTGGTCGCTTGAAATCAAACCATGGACCAAGTCCAGATTTGCTCTATTTCATAGAATCAAGCAACTATCAGCTTCCCAACCCGCACCGAATCATTATTCGAAAGTGCGTTATGATTATAAAGTTTTTAATGGTTACAAATCACCTACTCTTGGATCAGTGGGATCTAGGTGGATTTGGATGCCAAAAATTACTAACACAAAAGGACCCAAACAAGTATGGGTACCTAAAAGAAATTAATCTTTTTTGCAGGAAGTTTGGTATTTCGATAGTGGTTGCTCTCGACATATGACCGGCAATAAAGCTAGTCTAGTTGAGTTCAAAAGTATCGAAGGACCAAAAGTAGTTTTCGGTGGAAACGATCGATATGGAATGACAAAAGGAACCGGCGCAATTGTGAAAAATGGTCTACGAATTGATGACGTATCTTATGTCGAAGGATTAAAATTTAACTTGTTTAGTACAAGTCAATTTTGCGACAAAGGATATCTCGTAGAATTCTACAAGGGCAAATGTCAAGTCAAAGACGAATCCACGAAAGAAGTCGTACTAGCCGGATCAAGAAAGAAAAACATGTATGTTGTAGATTGGAGTACAACAAAAGATTCTGTATGCTTGATGGCAAATAATTCGAATGAAGCTAGTTGGGAATGGCACAGAAGGCTAAATCATTTGAATTTCAAAACCATCAACAAGCTTGCCAAAAAGAAGTTAGTCGAAGGACTACCCAATATTGTGTTCAAGAAAGATCAAATATGTGACGCATGCCAAAAAGGAAAACAAATCAAAGCATCATTCAAATCCAAAGCTCAAGAGTCAACATCAAGACCCTTAAGTCTACTGCACATGGATTTATTTGGTCCAGTAGACCTAGTAAGTATAAGTGGTAAGAAATATACTTTGGTTGTTGTTGATGATTTTTCTAGGTACACATGGACAATATTCATCAAGAAAAAGGATGAAGTCTTATCAAAGTTGCCAGAGCTATTAAAGCTGCTACAAGTCGAAAAAGATATGAAGATTGCAACAATTCGAACTGATCAGGGAACAGAGTTCGTAAACGGAGTAATTCAATCTTACTGCAATTCACAAGGAATTTTACATCAATTATCTGCCGCACGAACGCCGCAACAAAATGGTGTAGCTGAAAGAAGAAATCGAACACTGAAGGAAGCCGCACGAGTCATGATATCAGCCGCCGGACTACCAAAGAGATTTTGGGCAGAAGCAATCAATACGGCGTGTTATACTCAAAATCGAAGTCTAATCCACAAGTCTTATAACAAAACACCATATGAATTATGGAAAGGGAGAAAACCCAATCTCACCTACTTTCATACATTTGGTTGTAAATGTTTTGTACTTGTTAATGGAAAGTCCCAACTAAAGACTTTTGACGAACGTGCAAACGAAGGAACGTTCTTAGGATATTCATCCACCAGCAAGGCGTATAGAATATTCAACAAATCAACCATGGTGGTAGAAGAATCGATTCACGTTGTGTTTGATGAAAATCACGACAAAAATGGCAAAGAAGGTGAAGGTAATCGTGATTCAATTATTTCTAACGATATGTTGGAAGATAATGTGTTGCAGGAAGTAGAAGAATCAAGTGATATGGGTACTCACCAAATTGAGGCAATATCCAATGTGATACCCGAAATATCACGCACACCTACAACCGAAATTGCATCCAGAATTCAAGAAGAAGGAACTCCAGTAGATGAACCCGAAGATGCACCCGTCAACAATTCACAACAAGTGGAATCACAACAAGTATTCCAACAAGAAGGAAACTCTGAGAATCCAACAAGTTTCCAACCAAATCGAAAATGGCTAAGAAGTCACACACATGACTTAGTCATTGGAAATCCAAGTGACGGAGTAAAGACGCTATCATCTACTAGGAATCAACAACAAGATGCAATGTTCTCATGCTTTCTATCACAACTGGAGCCAAAGGAAATTGACGAAGCATTAGCCGATCCAAGTTGGATAGATGCCATGCAAGAGGAATTAGATCAATTCAAGCGCAACGACGTATGGAAACTTGTTCCAAGACCAACGCACCAAAATGTAATCGGCACCAAATGGGTCTTTAGGAACAAAGCGAACGAAGATGGCGTCATTGTTAGGAATAAAGCAAGATTAGTCGCAAAGGGGTATTCACAAGAAGAAGGCATTGATTTTGATGAGACATTCGCCCCTGTCGCACGACTCGAAGCAATCCGGATATTCCTAGCATACGCAGCGCACAAGAATTTCATCGTATATCAAATGGACGTAAAGAGCGCATTTCTTAATGGCTCACTTGAAGAAGAAGTTTACGTCGAACAACCACCCGGTTTTGAGGTAAAAGACGTTGGTGATCAAGTCTACAAATTAAAGAAGGCATTGTATGGGTTAAAACAAGCTCCGCGAGCTTGGTACGACACCTTGTCAATGTTCTTAATTAGTTGTGGATTCACCAAAGGTCTAGTCGATAAAACCCTCTTTAGAATTCAAGAAAATAATCACATTTTATTAGTACAAATTTATGTTGATGATATTATCTTTGGAAGTACTGATAAATCTTTATGTGAGAAATTTTCTAAGCTTATGCAGAACAGGTTCGAGATGAGTATGATGGGAGAATTAAATTACTTTTTGGGACTGCAAGTCAAGCAACTTGAAGAAGGAATTTTCATAAATCAAGCCAAGTATACAAGAGATCTTATCAAGAAGTTTGGCATAGATGGAAAATCCTCAGTCAAAATTCCCATGAGTACATCTCAAAAATTGGATACAGATGATGAAGGAAAAGACGTCGACCAAACGATGTATCAAGGGATGATTGGATCGTTACTATACTTAACCGCAAGCAGACCAGACATATCCTACTCGGTTGGCGTATGTGCAAGATTCCAATCAAAGCCCAAAGAAAGTCATCTGATTGCAACCAAGAAGATAATTTGATATCTCAAAGGAACAATCAATGTGGGATTATGGTATCCCAAAGAAGGAGATTTTACAGTAACTAGTTATTCAGATGCAGATTTTGCAGGGTGTAAAATAGACCGAAAAAGTACCTCAGGGACATGCCAGTTCTTAGGGGGAAGATTGGTCTCTTGGTTCAGCAAGAAACAAAACTCCATAGCTACGAGCACTGCCGAGGCCGAATATATTGCAGCTGGGAGTTGTTGTGCACAAATTTTGTGGATGAAGCAACAATTGTTGGATTATGGGATTAAATGCAAAATGTTAGTATTTTATGTGATAATACTAGCGCAATTGCAATAACCCAAAATCCTGTGCTCCACTCGCGAACCAAACACATCGGCATCTGATATCACTTCATACGAGACCACGTCGAGAAGAAAGGTTTGAAGATCGATCATGTTCCCACAGAAAATCAAATTGCCGACATTCTCACAAAACCGTTGTGTGAATCTCGTTTTGCAACTCTAAGGCACGAAATGGGAATGATCGAAATGAGCTAAGTATTTCGAAACCTTTAAATTCGAAAAATTTGTGTACGTGATTGCATGAAACTTGTTACCTGTGTGTTCAACATGATTTAATTTAATTAATGTGTTACAATTTATTTGTGTACATGTTAGTAATTTTATCTTACGAACTTAGGTACGTAGAAATTGGTTATTTGTTTTTAATTGCTAAAAGAGATATTAAAGTTAGGGGGAATGCATCATGATAGTGGTGAGATTATATGACTTAGGGGGAATGATCTGATGATAAGCTATGCTAAAAAGTTAATAACAGTGCATGCAAATTGAGTTGTCAGTCTGAATGGTCATCAACTTTAATTTTAATTTTCACCTGCTTAAGTCAAATTGATGTGATTCTTTTTAAAATTAAATGTATCTAGCATCATTTTTGATCTTATCTGTTTAAATTGATTTTATTGGACGATCAATTTTAATTCTCAGATTTATCAGATGTCAAAATTAAATTGTTAGCATGAAAAGATTTATTGCTCTAACAATTTTGTGTCGAAGAAATTTTTGCTCCATGAACATCTACAGGTGGCAGCGAATTAAAGCTTAATTTTTGGCGCTATGTACCCACAAATGGAGTATTAAAATCTGAGTTGGCAAATTTAAATCAGTGAAAGTTCGAAGTTGCCCTCAATTGTTCTACAATCTCTTTCTATCCACTAAAGGGCAAAATGGTAATTTTGCTAGGCATTTATTTTGCCTCCAAGAGACAAAGAAGAAAGAAGTTCATCTTCTTCTTCCTCCCTCTCTCACCGCCGGCGCATGCAAGAAGAAGAAGCAAAACTTGAAAATCTCTCAATTCAATCAAACCCATCCCAAATTTCCCACAAAAAATCCATTCTACACCCAAATACCCATTACCCACCCTCACCATTGTCCTTGAAACCTCTCACAACCAAAAACCCATTTCCTTCTACCCATTTTTTTTTCGGACTGCCGAAACCCATCTCAAAATTCCCTAATTTTTGTTCTATCAAGATGGAAGGAGCTCAAAACCCAATTGGAGCAGAAGGATCGAGGAAACTCACTCGGGTAATTCGAGGGATGATCATGGACCTTGAGGACTACAACAAGTTCATCCAAAACCAAGACTTGGGGGTAAAAATCTTAACCTCTCTTGAAAGTAGTGGGTTATTGAAATTTTGCTCTTTCAAGTATGATGGTTTCTATTTGAATGAAGTAGTAGAATTTCATAAACACGCATTTGTCGAACATGGTGTTATAAATTCTACTGTTGGAGGAGTTGTGTTAAAAATTGAGTTAGATGATGTGAGAACTCATTTTGGATTGGAGGAAAAATTGTTGAAAGTGGAAGATCACGGCTTTGATTTAAATGATTTTTGGAGTGAAATTAGACACGAAACCGCACAAGTCGAGACGTGTACTAATGGCTTTAAGGTTATGTTGAAGCACGAATATGGAATGCTACTTGATATAGTGCATAAAACTATTGAGTACAAATATTCTAGTAGGAATTATTTTACTAAGAAAAATTTGCCTTTGATGCATGCCATTATGAATGTTGTTGCCGTAGATTGGGGACGGTTTATATATGGCCGAATAGTTGATCAAATTAGGCTAGCAAAACCATTGGTGAATGGATGGTTTCCTAATGACATTGGCTACGGTTTTGTTGTTGGGGAGTTGTTGAAGTTGAAAGGTGTTGCCCTATCCAAGCCAAAACCAATACAAAACCAAAATTACCTTTTTCGAACCCCAATTCAGGTTGATCCTTCCCTAGCCAATATCCGAAAACAAAAACCGGCAAATGCATCAACCCATTCCTTAGCCAAAAAGCCTCCTTCTAACCGAGCTACTAGTCACGGGGAATCTAATACCCATGGGAGAAGTAGTGATGATGCTTGTAGTCATCAATTTGTCACCATACCCGCACCCATAACTCACACCCCAAACCCGAATGAAGAAGTGATTTTACCAAGTAAAGTTGGGAGTGTAGATGACATTCCAACTTATGGGGCAAGTAGTAAGTTGTTAAAGGAGTATGAACGTGTGAAAGTTTGGAGGAATTGGAGACTAAGTGATCACAAATCGGTTGCTACATCAATAGGACCGGATACTCTAGAATTGGAGAAGTTTGCTTTACAATGGATTGGAACAAGAAATCTTGCTACCGCAACTAGGCTTTCGGTGATTAATGAGTGCTTTATTAAGAAAGTTGCTATTAGTCGGGGCAAGAAAGTGGCTCAAGAAGATCCCGAAGATGCCGTTGAGACATTAGATGGATTTGCTCGTGATGATATTGCCCGAGCATTGGTCATTTCAAGAGAAGAAGTGCACGGGGCACACATGGGGAAGCATCACATTTGAAGGAGACCGAAGGAGGAAGCTTGCAAGAATTGGACCCATTTCCTTCGAATATTGGGGATGACAACCTTAGTTTTGATGCTATTTCACCCCACACGGCTACGGATGTGACGAATTCGGTGAATGAAAATTTGGAAGCAAATGTTGATGATGAAAGCCGAATGGAGGAACAAGAAAATGTGCTACAAATTGAAGTGTCACCTTTGCCACTAAGCCGTGCCGAACCGATTCCTATTGCCACTACCGAACCACTCATTCCTACAATTGACGAGCCCTTGTGTCTTGAGGATGCACCATACGTGGAACCACCGGAATCATCCATGCCGAGACAACCACAAGAAGAGTCACACAAGGAGGTACATTCTTCATCCATTAATATTGATACTTTGAAAGAAAATATTATTGGGGATGTACGAAAGGAAATTCAAGAGTTGAGAAGAGATGTCTTTCAAGAGTTTGAGAAAGTCCAAAATCAATTTGGTAATGTTGATACCAAATTAGATGACTTTCACAAGGAAGCTTATGAAAGGGCCGAATCCTTGTTACTTGGACAAGGATCAATCCAAGGTGATATGGCCACAATGTCTACTAAGCAAGAAGAGCGTAATAGGGAAGTCTTGAAGATGTTCCTTGACTTAGGGAAGAAAGGAACGGAGTGTGAATCGAGGCTACGATTAGTAGAGAATCATTTGAAGGCTCTACTACATCAAGTTGGCGTGAACAATGATCTTTTAATTGGAGTCCAAAAGAGCCAAGACAAAGCTTCGGCGAGTTTCCAACATTATGTGGATGCTGCCGAAAAGGGGGAAAGAGCTAGAGGAGCTCCAAGTCATTTGGTGAACCATTTGATTGGACCGTCATCACAACGGCCACTAGTTGAGCTTGTTAGACCTCCAGGAACACCGAGAGGAGTCACACCCACACCAAGAGCTCAAGGCCGAGGAAAAAGGAGAATAATGGATTATTTGATGACCCCTCAAAGCATGGATTTTCCTAGCCAACAAGGATGCCAAAGATCAACACCTTCAAGATCAATTTATGAAGAAAACAAGTTGAAGCTTATACGAGAATTGGAAACATTCTTTGGGCACACAAGCAACGAAATGGTGGATGGAAGATCATTTGAAGAATGCGTTGCTTGGTACCAAGCCGGAGTGTTACGGGGTGACAATGTTCAAGAAGCTTATGGAAATTATGTTACCGAGCAAGTCACCGCACCATACCAACTCTAAGGAAAGAAACGAGACTTCAAGGAATTAAGGGCACACATGAATGCCTTAATTGGCAAGAGGTAAAATTTTGAAGCCTCAATTTTTGGTGTACATAATAGCTAGCTTGTTCGAATTATGCTTTTTGGAACATTATATAAATTGCTAGCATATGGTACTTTGTCTAGTATGTTAATTGCTTTAAAGTCTCAAGATTTTAAATTGGACTTAGTAATTGCATGTGAGGCGTATAATTGAGAAAATAAAATTGAAAGGGGGAAGAAAAATTAAAAGATAAAATTCAATACGCAACCCCGCGTTATAGTCTCAATATACGTTTAGGACCGTCCAAAATTAAAATCTCTAGGTCTTAAACGTGTTAAACCCGTCAAATGGCTAGTCGCAATAAAATTGGACAAAAAGATTATTTTTTAAAATTTTGACATAGCCAAATGACTTGGGTATAAGTTTCGGCATCATCAAAAAGGGGGAAATTGTTAGGAATATATTGTAGAAGTTTTGATGAGCCAAATGTATTTTGTAGACCCCAATTTTATTTTATTTGAGTCAGTTCTGGTTCACCAAGTATAGTGCACCGCTGCCATGAAGCCTACATGAAGTCTACGAAAAAGCAGTTTTAAAGAAGAATAAATGAAAGCGGGATCATAGCTTAAAAGATTTATGAAGCATCAAGTTACCAAAGGTTGAGATGGACGATATGGTATAAGACTTGTTGAAGCATGCATAATGTGAGATGATCCACAGTTTGATTCTCATTAGAAGCAATTTTGGTGTAAAGATGAATTGCTATCGTGAAGTAGCAATATCAGGAGATGATGTCATCATGATAGTAATATCAGGTTATACTATCATGAAAGAACAATTTTTATCGTGATAGTTGAGAATTATCGGGTAATGACATCACAATGTGATAAAGCTAGTGGAGAACACGTGGAGGAGATAAGTCAAAAGAATTTAAGTCTTGGATTGTATCAATTGGATACCCAGCCGAGATGGAAGAAGCCTTGCCAAGTAAAGCAAATGGTCCATAGTTCGATTCCAAGGTGGAACATGATATATATGGTCCATGATACAAGGTGGAATATGATAGCTAGCTCATGATATGAAATAGAATGATCTATGATACAAGGTGGAACATGATATACTATTGGGACATGACTTCATCAAAAGGAGCTATGACATCATGATAGAATTAGACAGAAACATTATTTTGAAGCTCTATTTCTGCAGAAGAAGTCGAAAGAGAAGAAGAAGCTGATATACGAAGGAGATCTTTTTAATACTCAAGCAAGAATCAGCAGATAAATTATTTGATCAACTTGGCACATCAGATCAATAATTCAACAAAAGTCATGCCAGAGAAATTCAAATTTGGAGGCTACCCATTCCAAAGAAAAAGCTTTGTCAGATTAAAGAGGAGCAACGGCAAATTTATTTAAATCTTCTGACAGACGGCGAAATGATTTTTTGCAGACCAAGTTGGCAAAATTAATTGATCAACTACAATTCAAAATGGACGATCGAGATCGAAAGTTGATCAACGGGCAAATAGCTTTCATCTGCTATAAATTGCCCAAGCAGACTTGAAGACAAGCACGAATCTAACAGAGATTCAGAAAACACTTGAACAACAAAGAAAATTATACAATCAATCATCAAGTGGTATATTGAGCTATATAAGATAGAATTCAAGTCTGAGTGAGAGAAATCTTTGTATTTCATTGTAAATCTTCTACTGAGTGTAGAAAAGGGGTAGAGTAACTAGGGAGTTATGTAGGGAGTTGACGTGATTATGTGTATTTGTTTATATAATTATGCGTATTTGTTTATACAATTATGTACATTTTTTATACAATTATGCACATTTTTTTATACAATTATGTACATCCGAAACAGGAAATTTATGTGTATTATGTTAAGAGTTTATGTGTATTATGTTAAAAGTTTATGTATATTATGTATTATGTTAGATTATGTGTATTATCTTTTTAAAAAAGTATGTGTATTTTGTTATACAATTATGTAGATTCATGTATACAATTATATGTATTCTAGTATAAAATTATGTACATTTTTAAACATGAGAATTTTTTTTTAAAGAAAATTAACCGACAGCATAGGGTAGCGAAATTTCAAAAAAAAAAAAGAAATCTGAAACGATGTCGTTTGTATTAGGACGCACAATGCAATGGACGTCCTGATGCACGGTATAAATTGCCCTGAAATTACAAGAAATAAAGATCAATGGACCTCAATTTAGAAGCCCAAGTTCTAAAACATAAATAGCCCATGGCTGTAACAAAATTGACGACATAACAAGCAAAACTAATTGGACTATTAAATAAATTAACAGCCCAAATAACGCAAAAGCCCACTTGAAATGCTAAAACGTTTAGCTCTAATCAGCCCCTAAAATTCCATGCAAGTCAACACATTTTTGTTTTTACGTTCAGGTTGGAGGGGGACACCCCAGAGATACAAAAAGCAAAAAGCCTAGCTAACAGAGAGAGGGAGGAACATCACGAGGGAGAGGAACCCCCAAGACATCTTCCTTTTAGGGGGCATTTGGTTCAGGTAATCTAATCTTAGATTACCTAGATTATCTTACTTTGTTTGGTTCAAAATTATGAAATTACTTGGTAATGTATATTATCTCAAAGCTGATGTGACGGTAATGTTTCAAGATAATGTGATTACCCTTATTTTCAAAGAATCAATGAATTAAATCTTGCATATTTACCATTTTAGATTTTTAGTATCCATTGCTCTTTTTATATGGTGAAGACGGGTATAGAGAGGACATACAATTCTAAGATGTTGATGGTCAAAGCCAAACAGGTAGAAATCGCAATAGTCTTAGGGTATATTTTTCTTATCGTATCAACATTATTGTACTCAAGAAGGTTATTTCAACAATTTCTGGTGGATGCATATACTATGATTGAATCAGGGCGATTAATCTACATCAGGACTCACCAAAAATCTCTTAGATGTGAATCGTATAAGTGTTTGACAGATGCTTTAACACGTGAGAAATATATCCATCGGCTCAAGGAAGGCGAATCATTTTGCCATCAAGTTTTTACGGGTGGGGCAAGATATATGGTTCAGAATTACCAAGATGCGATAGCAATCTGCAGATGGATTGACTATCCAAATCTTTTCATTACATTCACATGTAACCCCAAGTGGCCAGAAATTGAAAGGTTTTTACAATCAAGGAGATTGAAGGCTAAAGATCGGGTTGATATAACATGTCGTGTTTTTAAGATAAAGTTAAATGCACTTATAAAGGAGATTCGGAAAGACAACATGTTTGGATTTGTTTCAACAGGTAAATTTTATAATTTTAATATTTTACATTATATACAAGTTTTATTTATAGTAATATCTACAACTTTTATTTATAGTAACAATAACTTTTTCTTTATTTTTCTTATAGTTATTTATAAAATTGAATTCTAAAAAAAAAAAAAAGAGTTATCGCATGCGCACATATTATTATTTTTTTTTGGGCAAAGAGACATTCTTCTAATACTCCGAGAGATATAAATAGGTTGATATATGCTGAGATATCAAGTGACTTGTGTGATCCAGAGTATTACAAAGCTGTAGAAGAATTTATGATGCACGGACCATGTGGTGCAGTTCGAAAGAGTTCACCTTGCATGGTGAATGGTAGATGCTCAAAATTCTACCCAAAGAAATGTGTTGAGAAGTCCACTTTGGATGAAGATGGTTATCCGATCTATTGTAGGAGTGATAACGGTCGTACCATAAAGAAGAATGGAATTGAGCTTGATAGTAGATATGTTGTCCTACACAACAAACATTTGTTGATGAAGTATAGGGCTCATATCAATGTTGAATGATGTAATCAATCTCGATCAATTAAGTACTTATTCAAGTACGTCAACAAGGGAAATGATAGGGTGACAGTTGAATTCTACAACAATGCTGTAGAAGAAGTTACTGGAAAGGTGATAGATGAGATCAAAATGTTTTATGATTGTAGGTATATTTCACCATGTGAGGCAATTTGGAGGATAAGTGCATTTGATATACAATTTAGGGATCCTTCGGTTGTGCGTTTGAGTTTTCATCTACCAAATGAGCAATTTATAATATTTGATGATCATGATGTGGTCGATGATGTTGTTAACCATCCAACGGTTAGGTAAAGTATGTTCACTGCATGGTTTGATGCTAACATCAAATACACTGAGGCGCGACAATTGACATATGCAGAAATGCCAACTGAATTTGTTTGGAAGAAAGATAAAAGAAAATGGCATCCGAGGCAAAGGAAGTGGGCAATTGGTCGTATTTTTTATGTTCTGCATAATAGTGGAGAAATCTTTTATCTCAGATGTCTTCTTAACATTGTTCGTGGACCGAAATGCTTTGATGACATAAAAAAGGGTTTATGCTGTGCAATACAATTCATTTAGAGATGCATGTTATGCACATGGTTTAATTGAGGATGATAAAGAATATGTTGATGCAATAACTAAAGCAGCGTTGTGGTCCTCAACGCATTCTTCGCGGAAATTGTTTGTCACGTTATTGACCTTCAATTCAATGGCCAAGCCAGAAAAGGTTTGGGAAATTGTTTGGCACTACCTATCAGACGATGTTGAATTCAATGCTCGAAGAAATCTAAATATTCCCGGTATACAATTCTTAACTAACATTGTTTAAAATTTCGGACTTCTTATCTCTAAATCAATTACTCCATCTGTCCCATTTTATCTGTCCTACATACTATACATGGGTCAAACAACTCTTTCTTCTTTGTTTATTTTCTTTAGTATTTTTTATTTATTTTTAAATTTAACTTTTTTTTTTTTTGTGTTTAATAGTACTTTTAGTGTAGTTTCTAAGTATATAAATTTTGTATACTAATACTAACATTATTATTATGAAAAATTGGATTAAAAATAACTTCAGTTAAGCCTCGTTAACCGAACCAGAAACATAAAATGGGACGGAGGGAGTATTTTTAAAAAAAAATTGTATAGATTTAATCCTCAATGAACAGCAGAAGAAAAAGTATGTTTTGATTGAAGTTGAGAAGTTGTTGAATACTTGGAACAAGTCATTAGCTAATTATCCACCCATGTCAATGTCAGATGGAAGTAATGAATACTTTTTAGGTAATCGGTTGTTGTACGAGGAATTGGCATATGACCGAGAAGCTCTAAAACAAGAACATGAAAATTTTGGTGTCTAAACTAACTGATGAACAACTTAGCCACCTAGATGTTCAATCTAATAAAGGTGGTTTGTTCTTTGTTTATGGATAGGGGAGGGCGTTTCAGGTTTCAGTTCGGTTTTTTTTTTCAGTTTTGATTTTTTCATTTTAAAAAAATTAAACCATTCGGTTTAACATTAGAGTTCGGTTTGGTTTCGATTCGATTTGAAACGGTTCAGATTTAATTCGGTTCATTTTTAGATCCCCAAATTTCAACATTTCCTAATTTTTCGAACATATTACCAAACAATACATATTCACATAATCACATAATCCAAATCCAAAGTCTAAACATTATATAACAAAATAGCAATCAAAAGTTCAAACACAATACTAAGTACTAATTACCAAGCATCAGTTGACTCTTTTGCACAACCGACTCTTCAGTTTGTTCACTTGAAATAATTTATTGACAAGATGAATAATCATCTATCTTTATAGTTAATATTAGAAGAACAAGTGTAAAGTACTATATAGTTAATTTTTTGACACAATCCGTCATTGCTCAAGTTAGATATAGGCCCTATTTGGTAAAATAGTTAGCCTATAAGCCAATTGTGGCTTATTTGACCACTATTAATTGTTTGATTTGGTTAAAAAATCAATATAAGTGTTTGGTTAATTAGATTTTTGTAACTCTAAAATGCTAAAATTCAAAAAGCTGCTCAAAGTAACTTTTTCAATTAGCTTTCTGTGACAAAAAATTATACCAAACAGCTATAAACTAACAGCTAATTTACCAAACGCCTTTCTACAATCAACCAATGTTATCAACTAGTTATACCTTCTAATTAACCCAATCAGCTAACCGCTATCAGCTAACAACCATTTACCAAACAAGGCCATAATTGTGAGGTAAAGAACAATTGCGACAAACAACAAAAGTGCAAAGTAGAAAACAAGCTATAAAGAAATCAAATAAAAAATTTAAGGGACATACCCGTGAGAATAGGAACTGAACGGCGGAGCAAACATCAAGGACTTGGATTTACTTCTTTTATTATTATTATTATTATTATTATTATTATTATTATTATTATTATTATTATTATTATTATAATAATTATTATTATTATTATTATTATTAAATTAATCAAATGGTGTTCGGTTCGATTCGGTTTTTGCCAAACCGTTCAGTTTTTTATTACTAGTTCGGTTTGGGTAACCCGAACCGAATTTTCCACCCCTATTTATGGATATGGTGGAACAGGCAAAACATTTTTATGGAGGAAAATGTCAGATGCTTTAAGGTCAAAGGGTGAAATTGTTCTAAATGTAGCATCAAGCGGTATAGCTTCACTACTACTACATGGTTGTAGGACTGCTCACTTAAGGTTTGCTATACCCATTGCTGTGAATGAAGTCACTTGCAACATTAAGCAAGGTAGTCCACTTGCTGAATTGATCGTAAAAGCAAAGTTGATCATATGGGATGAAGCTCCTATGATGCACAAAAATTGTTTTGAAGCATTGGATAGGACAGTGAGAGTTATAATGCGTTTCACAAATTTAAGAAGTTCAGAAATGTCATTTGGTGGAAAAACAGTTGTCCTGGGTGGTGATTTTTGATAAATACTACTAGTTATTCCGAAAGGCACAAGACAATATATAGTACAAGCCAGTATTAATTCATCTTACTTGTGAAATAACTGTGAAGTTCTTCGTTTAACAAAGAATTTGTGTTTGCGTGGTCTTACAACTGAAAAGGAGGTTCAAAATTTAAACACTTTTGCGAATGGGATTGCTAATACCACACAAAATGTAGCATTTTTAGCACTTATCAATATGCAAGACCATCTTCACTCTGAACGAATATTTTAAATCCATGCATTAAATTCCACTGAGAGTACCTAGACACACTAATCATGCCACCAACCTTTTGAGAGACCCAAAGGCTGCAAGCACCACCCAACATCTAATGCATTCACACCATTCCAGAATTCGGGGTCTTCATCAACAAGACAGCCGGCCTCCATTCGATTACTTGGACCATTGAATGCCGGAAAACATAAGAACACCGGTGAGCCATTTCAGATCGCAAATTAAAAACTCAGGCAGAGTCTATGAGAATATGAACTTCTCTAATTTATTCATCGTAAACCAAAGCATTTAAATAAGATACAAAGCCGTGAAAGAAGGACCAGTTACACCTGAACCACAAGACTAGGCAAATACAAACAAATAAAACAGACACTAGACTAAGTCTTAACACGACCCCGCAAGATTGAGGCGCCGTCAGTGAGCCCAAGCTTGGACCGAAACACAGCCACCTGGTCAACCGATCAGACATAACTAACTCACAGGGAGCTAGAAGTAACATGTTCACGCAAAAAGAAATAGTCAAGCTCACGCAACAAACTCTAAACCCACATAACTTTAGCAACGGAATTGGCAAGTGCTCGAAACTCGGCCTCCGTGGAGGACCGAGACACTGATTGTTGTTTCGCAGATTTCTAGGAGATGAGATTAGAGCCAAAAAAACACACAATAGGTCGTGGTAGACCGCTCCCCGTCACGATCGCCACCCCAATCAGAGTCCGAATAAGACACAAGAGAGAGTGGACAACCAAGCGGAAAATATAGGCCAAAGTGTACTGTATCTTTCAAGTAGCGCAGCACCCGCTTCATAGCTTGCCAGTGACCCTCAGTCGACGACGCCATAAATTGCGCTAAGCGATTTACCGCAAAAGAAACATCAGTCCTAGTAATCGCCAGGTATTGCAAATGACCAATAGCATGACGATAAGACGTGGAGTCAAAAGGCGTGTTATCTGCACCCAAATCAACCGAAGGACACATCAGAGTGGAGACCGGCTTCGCACCCATCATGTTAAACTACTCCAGAATGTCAACCACATACTAGCTTTGTGACAAAAACATACCAGTCGCAGTAGAAACCACTTCAACACCTAAGAAATTATGTAAGGGCCCCAAATCCTTCAGAGAGAACCGCTAAGGACAAATGACGCGGTGAATGCTTCATTATTGCATGTAAAAATTATGTCATCGGCATAGACCAAGAAGTACAAAGTGACATTACAGGTGCAATAAATAAACAAGGAAGTGTCTGCTACAGACTTCTTAAAACCAACAAAAACAAGAAAATCAGACAACTCAAGATACCAAGTCCGCAGGGCTTGCTTTAATCCATAAATTGCCTTTCTCAATCGACAAACATGATTTGGCTTCTACTCGTCTACAAAACCCATCGGCGTCGCCATATAGGCTTTTTCGTATAACGTGCCATTCAAAAAGGCATTGTTGACATCCAATTGACGCAATGCCTAGCCTTGTGACAACGCAATACTAAGAATGATACGAACAGTGACCGACTTCACCCTAAACACCCACTTGCAGCCAACCACATTGCGATTAGCCCGGGGCACTAACTCCCAGGTGGAGTTCTTCACCAATGCATTAAATTCATCTGTCATAGCAGCCCGCCACAAATCACTTTTCAAAGCAATGTCCACAGTGCGTGGTTCAATTGACGAAGCAACGGGATGAGAAGTCGTCAGATTAACGAACTTATCACCAAAATACCTGGGATTCGGACGGCGCGACCGGTTAGACCTCCGCAAGGGAACAACTGCAGCACCTTGGTCCACTGATTGCGTTGATGCCGCATCAAACTCCACCGAAACTGCCGCCAACGCTGACTCCAAATCACCTGCTACCTCTACCATTTGAACCAACTGCCCCGACCCCCTTGTTCTGGAAGAGTATCCGCCAACGAAGAGGCTGAAACATACACCTGAATAGGTGAACCAATCGGCGAGGGACTTCCAGTGGGAACTGCGGATGCCAGAAACTCCGAAGCAGGCGGAGGAAGCGTTCTTGGAACCAGCGACGCACCGACAGGCGAAGCAGCCGTCGGCGACCCCAAGGTAGTGACCGTAACCTCCAAAGTCGGCGCTGGTTGATTTGTGATCAGCGGTGTAGCTATGGTTGGGTCCGACGCCGAAGCCAGTGTGGGTAGAGGAGTGGCAGCACTAAGTGGTAGATGGTGCGACAGTGGCTGTAGCATATTAATACATGCAGTGCGAGGAGTAGGAAAAGGCAAAGGCACACCCAAACTCAAATACATGGGCGGGGTTGATGGTGCGGCGGTGGACACAGAGCAACGACTCAGGGTGTGAAACGGGATCTCATTTGGCACAAACTCAACATGACGTGAAACATAAACTCAACCACTGGATATTTCTAAACACCAATACGCAGAATGACTTAAAAAATAACCCAAGAAGACACATGGTAGAGACTAAGGACTCAATTTAGCTAGAAAATAAGGTTTTAGCAAAGAATAACACAAACACCCGAATGGCCGGATTTTCTAGTAATTCGGGTGTTTATTAAACAGCTTTTAATATGTTGAAGAATGATTAAGAATTGCAGTAGGCATGCGATTTATTAGATAAACGGCAGTTTGAAAGGCATAGGACCAATACGAGTAGGGCATGGACGCGTAATGCAGTAGCGTCATACCGCTTTCGACTATGTGCCTGTGTCGTTGTTCAGCCGGGTCATTGTGCTCCGGAGTATGAGGAGGCGAAGTGAAGTGAGAAATTCCCAGAGTATTAAAGATAGGAATTAACTTAACGTATTCACCCCCATTATCAGAAAAGATCGAAACAATTTTATAGTCAAAAAAGTTCTCGATCATACGTTTAAACTAAAGAAAGATAGTGTGAACATCTGAATTGAGTTTTAGGGGAAACATCCAAACATATTTAGTGTAGTGATTGACAAAATTTATGTAGTATTTAAACCATCCACAAAAACCGTTGCAGAACTCTACACATCCGTGTAAATTAACTACAACGGTTGAGTATTAGACATGGAACTAAAAGAGAACGGAAGTTTGTGACTTTTATTAATACGGCAAGAGTTACATGCAAACGTTTTAAGCTCTTCAGGCTTAAAATTTAAATTATTATTTCTAAGATGACAAGCTAGAATTTTAGTACTGGGATGACCGAATTGATGATGCCAATTTGACAACGACGACTTGGTGGTGATATTGACTTGAGACCGTTGGACAGGAAGGCTGTAGACATCACTCACGATCGGACCCTGCACAAGAGGAGTTCCTGATTGCCGATCCTTACACTAAAAAAAACGCGGAAATAACGACGGATTTAGCGATGGACTCATTCCGTTGCTAATATAGCCACGGAATAGCAACAACTTAGTGACTGATTTTAATTTTTTAGTTAAATAAATATTTAGCGGTGGTTTAGCGACGGATATTGTGACAGAATATTTTCGTCGTTAAATACGTAGCAAATATTAGCAGTAAATTTTTGCGCAAAAATTAAAGACAGATTTGCGACGGATTTTTCACGGGTTGATTCTATAATTTAAATTGCTATGGATCAGCAACGGAAATATAAATCCGTTGCTACATTTTCAAGAGACATTTATTTGTGTTTACATTGTAGCGACGGATCCTCAAATCCGTCACAAAATTTTTAACATGAGATGTTTTTGTGTTCACAATTTAGCGACGGATTTAAGGTCCATCGTGAAGCTTTTTACATGGGATTTATTGGTGTTTACACTATAGCGACGGATGATCTGTTGCTACATTTAAAACTTTGGAATTATTTGTGTTTATATTTTAGCAACGGATTTGAGAATCAGTCGCTAAAATAACGACGAATTTTCAAATCCGTAGCAAGATTTACAAGCGAGATTACTTGAGTACGAAAGATGGATCTTTTAAAATTCGTAGCTGCCTAACCTGTTAGTTTTTGTAAACACTCTAACCCTAAGTACACGATTCCTCTCCGTCGACCGCCGCTTCTCTCCCCTAACGCCCACCTCCATCAACGCTTTCTCTCCTCCGACCACCGTTGCCTGCTCCGTGACCGCCACCGCTTGCTCCGCGATCGACACTGCTTGCTCTGCCGGCCGCCGCTTCACCTGCCGCCTATTGGTATATATTTGTTTATGGCTTCCCCTGTGTTTTAATCTCGCATTCACAAACAACTCCTCCATTGTTGACTTCTTGGTTCTTCCCCCGTGTTTTATTCTTTCCGTCGATTTTCGATCTGTGTGCCAATTGAAGTTTATTTTCGGTAGAGGCTATTGAATCATATGAAGTTTCTTCTGTATAATAATGCTACTAGTTTTAATTGGAGTGTTCTGTCCGTACACTTTCCTCACATACTTGAACTTGGCAGAGTGAACAAGATGTTTAAGTGTATTCACATTTTTTACATTCCTTTATATTTTTGTTGAACTGCATTACAAGTTGACAACTCAGTGAGAGTGAAGACTAGTAATGGAAGAAAAACTTTCCAATAAAAAAAGTGTTATCGGATTGGGAAGAAGTAATTAA
Organism: Ipomoea nil; assembly: GCF_001879475.1. Lineage (NCBI taxonomy): Eukaryota > Viridiplantae > Streptophyta > Magnoliopsida > Solanales > Convolvulaceae > Ipomoea > Ipomoea nil. Next base: position 87,026 of record NW_017616938.1, read on the forward strand.
CAGATTTAGGATTCTATGTACTAGTTTAGATTATCTGATTCTGGGACCAATCAAATTAAAACTCTCATGTTGATGTGGCTATACATAGGGCTTGTAAGGATGCAAAAGTAGTGATTGAAGATTTGAAGGCTGGAGGAATTGGAAGTGTATGTTCTGGAGGTATGCGTCTCATCTCATTTAATACTAAAATTTGCTAATGATTTATCCTCCTTCTGTTTGTTCTCGAGATATGAACACACAATGTATTGCAATTTTAATGAATAAATATCTTTAATACAATTTATGAAATAATGTATAATCTAGACCATACCTCGAATGACATTTAATTTGATTTTTTTTTTAATTTATATTTAATAGTAATGACAAAGATTCGAACTTGCAATGAGTATAATATGAGAAAAATTAAAATATAAATTTTGTAGAATGCTAATTTAATAATAATAATAATAATAATAATAATAATAATAATAATAATAAAAAAGTTCACTAATCTTTTAATTTTCAATTTTACTATAATTTGTTTGCCCACAATTACATTATAAATGATTAACAATTTTCTATTGCCTTACAAAAATGATTAACATTTAAAATTTTCAGTAAATTATAATACAAATATTGTAAAGTTGTAGTCATAAAATGTCTCAAATATTTGATTATTAGAGATATTTGATTATTTTTTCCGCTCTTGATGTTTGTTGAGTAAAGTATAAATAACAAATGTGTTCTTACAAATAGCTTAAGCTTTTTATGGCAGTATAAATAACAAATGTGTTCTTGCTGTTTCCGTGTTTTTTTGTAGTGTTAAAAACAAAATGTGTCAAAGAATTCAACGGAGACAAAGTTAGTCTTACAGAGTTTAGAAATTGAAACAAAATTTTGTTGCAGACTTGGAACGCACAACACATCAGACAAGAGAAGAGACCGACTATTTGAAGGTAAAGAGACTGACCCAGTGTGTGAAATACGAAGAGACTTACCATCGCCCAACATTATCTCATTAGGCTCTGTGTAGTCAGCCAGCGTGTGAAGGGACATGGCATCATTCACAGTGTGATGCGAGGCCCTAGAGTCCATGAGTCACGGTTGCGTGGGCGTAGTAGTAGTAGAAGTAGCGTGAACTGTAGGTGACTGATGCCCGGTACTTTGCGGCTCGAGCACAACCACATTATTTTCCTTCAAGAATTTGGCTAGTTTCCGGCAGAATTTGGTGTCATGCCCGGGATAGTCACAGTAATTACAATACCGACTAGGTCGGCTTTCAGAATTCCTCGACTGGTTCTGGCGCCCATTTGAGAATGCAGAACCACCTCTGCCACGCCGATTGGGACTTTGAGATTGAGAGTCAGCAGGGCTATTAAAATGTCGTTGTGTGACATTAGCAGTATGCATATGAATATGCGAGGCCGCTTCGTTATCTTTCAATAGTCTCTCGTAGTTGGTGAGAATGTCATGCAGCTCACGAAACGAGATAGAACCCGTTCGAACGCGAAGAGCCGCCACAATTGAATTGTATTCATCGCCAAGTTGCGTGAATATATGGACCACGAGGTCTTCTTTCGTGACTGGACTTTGGGAAAGAGCCAAATCGTCGGCAATTGCTCGCCTATCCTTCATATACGATTCAACAGACCGGTTGGATTTGAGATTTTTGGCTAGCTTCGCTTTCAACGAAACTACACGACCCCGAGACGCAGCGGCACAGCTGGTGGACAAACAAGTCCATGCATCGCATGCATAAGCAGCAGATGAAATGACCGGCTGCAAAATATCTGAGAGACTACCCAGGATGGCACTTAGGATAATTTGATCCTGTCTGAACCAAATAGTGTAGGCAGGATTCAACACAGTGTGAGCGTCATCGGAATACTTAACCAGAGTTGTAGTAAAACCCGTGACATAACCGAGAAGGTCAAGTCCTATGAGCGTGGACTCTACTTATTTCTTCCAAATAGGGAAATTTACAGAGGTAAGCTTGAGTGGTAAGTGAGCCGGAGCATGGATGTGAATGATGACTGGGGGGGTTAGCAACAGCCATGATTGACGAAAAGGGAGGAGGGGAGGGAAAACAAATTTTCGTTAGAGTTGGCTATGATACCATGTGAGAATATGAACTTGTGTAATTTATTCATCGTAAACCAAAGCATTTAAATAAGATACAGAGCCATGAAAGAAGGAGCAGTTACACATGAACCACAAGACTAGGCAAATACAAAATAAAACAGAGACTAGACTAAGTCTTAACAGAGCCCATGTCGCCGGTAAGTGTTCGTTGCTTGCCAAAGAGACGATAACAACATGAACCACAATCAACCATACCTCGCTAAGTTCCCTAAGCAATAAATCTTCAAAGGTGGATAACAAAAAGAGAGATGCCCCACAGTCTGCAAGGACCCCATAGATCACGCACATCTCAAATTCAAAATGACTGGAAAAATCCCACTCCAGCCACCAAACTCCATGACGCCATAACGAACCCATTAAATCCATCGGGGTGAACCAGACATCAGGCATCACCAACCGACCGTACCCTTCCACACCAGATTTTTCAAGTTACCAAAGTCATCACACCGTCCAGGGCATCCACCCACAAAGGGGTCACCAGAGTCGTGATCATAAACACCTTATGGCTGACAAGGGAGAGCTCTTGCCATGTAACCCAAAGGGAAGAAAAACAAACAGAGTCACTGCCTCACCCAAACGACTACAACAGCTCGCCCAACTTCACAAGGATATTCGGCATTAAGACCCACAGAATTTTTTGAACCTCAAGACGCACCACCCAATCTACAAGAACATCAGTCGCCATGAAACATGGAAGTCCAAAGAAGGAAACAAGAAAACACGTCAGTGTATTTGGAACAACCTTCAATCAATAAACGGGGTTGGTGTAAACCTTTCAGACCACCAAGCATACTCAGACCACAACGAAGGAAGTAGAGTCGACAATAACAGACCCATCGGAAATCAATACCTAACCACTTTGCCGGAACCATCTTCTTGTTCGGATGAAGAAAAAAGACCATCGAGAGCACCCCCGGACCCAAAAAATCACAATGAAAAACATAGGGGAAAAAAATAATAAAATCTCCGTAGAAAACCTCACCGGAAAATCTACAGAAAATCCCTCGCCGGAGAAGACCTCTTGGTCGCATGAAGCTTTTTTCGAACCAGTGATAAAACCGTGAAACATTGACCATGTCTACAGTTGCTAGTGGGCCACCGTAATCAACACTTTCACCACCATCAAAATTCCAAAAATATAAATGCATTGCGCACGTCTTTTGTGATAATCCAATCCGAAACAATTAACAGATTCATATTTCAGCAGTGAAAATTCGAAAAGGAGCAAAGAGAAGTGTAGAGCTCTAGAGAGAAGTTAGAGACTTTTTTTTTTTAGAGAGACAAACTTCTTACCACACTTCTATTATAACAAATAACTTTTTAACATTAAACAAAGTCGTTTTAAACCGTGATCCACACAACTGTTATAATTTGTCACTATTTTCAAATGGAATTTGATCAAAAAATTATAAATTTAATTTATGACACCAGCAAAATTTATCTAATAAATTCTCAAATAATAATTACAAGTAAAAGGGAAAAAAAGGGTCTTAGCCAATGTGTGCCACCCCAAAATTAGCCATGACCACGGTTCGGTTCGAACCGTGCACTATTGGAACGGACCGAAACCCAACAAATTCCAGTTCCGGTTCTAGAAAATCTGGAACCGAAACCGGGTGGTTCCAATTCCAAACCCGTGAAATTAAAAAAATATCTATAAAAATTAAGCTTCATATTTTAATTATTTCCTTAAAAATAAAATGGCCAGTAGGCCTGGCTCCTACTTCCATGGCAATTTTATTTTTAATTTATTTATTACATTGTACTATCTATTCATACATACTTTGTCAACCTTTTGAAGCACAACCACTAAGGTTCGATCTCATGACCTCCTATATGGGAGAGTCACTACATGTCATCTGATCACAAGGTGCTTGGCCGTAGATCGTTGCTAATAGTTGAAAAGTGTTTAGCCTAATTCTTTAATATCATTAACAAGGGAACCTAAAAGCGAAGAGTTATCATCTCCCACTCTCATTTGGTTAACATTTCGCTCCCTTTCTGTCACCGTCTCCATTCCAATCACAATAAACATGGTGTTAATGCAGGATCTTGTATCACGCCATGTAGAATCCTCAAGATCACCCCTTATCGACTTGTTACAGGGCTTATTGAAGTTTGATCCATCTAAGCGTCTCACCGCTAAAGAAGCACTTAACCATCCTTTCTTCAGAACTCCAGTTTCTAGAGAGGTTACGAATGATAAGCTACTTCGGTTCGTATATCAATGATGATAGTTTGGTTAAAATTGATGCCCAAAGACTTGAATATGTGGTTTGGTCCAACAATACAATCACATTGCAGGTGTCTCGCTGTGAATCGGTACTATTTGATGAATTATAATTATTTTGCTTTTCTGCTGATCTTTCTTGTTTTATATGCATTTTGTAGGAGATAGAGCCACCTGAAACACTTGTGTGTAGCCTAAGCCCTACCAGAAGCAAACTCTTTACTGGATGTCAGAATTGGAGAAGGGAACTAAGGTAGAGTAAACAGCCAAAGTTTTGCATCCATGTTGGGCATCATATCGAATTTTTGATGAGTATGCACTTTTCTTGGGATATAAAATAAGATTTCAAAACATTAAAAGAAAACTAATGTGTACTTGATATTAGAAGTTTCACCTAAATTTGTGAAATATTTGCCTAAGAACTCAATTAATTTGGGAATTTGTTGACCCAGCTTCTCAACGGGAGGGGTCCTACAATTTATGTGAACATTTTTTCGGGTGAAGCGACCACAAAATTTCCTTGGGGGAGTGAGTTTTCTTTGTTACCTCTTTTCTCTATAACTCCTTTTTTTTTTTTGTTGCATATATTATTTTCTCTACAAAATATGATTTTTGCAGATCTTAGCATATGCTATAGGCTTGGGGAAAATTGTAATGACAATTGCTCTAATACTTGCGAGGCTGGGCAAGGGTATCCCTGATAATCAAGAACTTGATGAGGATATGGCTATTACTCAGCATTCTAAGAATAGAAGGATTATAGGTGACACTCATTGTTTGTCCTATGGCATTATTTGGTCAATGGAATTTGAGTTTATTAGTCTGTAGCCCCTTTCTTACTTAATGACAACATGAAATTAATGTAACTGATATTGATCGTAATTCTTATAAAATGATGAACTTGAAGAAGCACATTCAAAGCCATATAGCATTTCTGTTTTTGTTCATTATGGTTGGGACAAAAGTAATGCCCGTGGACTTGACAACCTATGGTCTTCTAATTTTGTGCGTATAAGTCTGTAAGTGATTCTGCCATTTTTCAGATGAGTATCAGTTCTGTTCATTTGGTTTTATGCCTACTGCTACTTGTTATGGACCATATTGATTAACAAGTTTCTAACTTTAATTTAGGATGGGGAGAGTAGCATATTCCTTAAAGTTGATTGGCGTCGAATTGTACTTGGATGAAACACACACCATAAAGAATTGGAGGACTATGAGTGCTAGGGCTGCATAGGACTATGAGTGCTAGGGCTGCATAGGACTATGAGTGCTAGGGCTACATTCACATTGTCTGCACGTTGCAGGTGGTGTCTTACTAGTACTCCACTTAAGGTATATTCCTCATATGAGTGCCCCAATTATCATGCTTCCTAAAAAAATTAAGTCTTGTGTAAGACCGTCTCATTGAGAAACATAATACTTTTTAGACTGTTCTCGATATCTGGTTTAGTTAATGATGTCCTCACTATTAGGACTCTATATATATGAGTCTGTTTAGAACTTCTTATCCTTGTCACACTGTGACTCTCTACTTCTTATCATTGTCACACTGTGATTCTCTATTCTATATATTCACATCATCTGATCTCATTGTAATTAAGTTCAGTAAAATACAATACAATCAGTTCTCATCTGGTATCAGTAAGCTAGGGTTTTTTCTTTGTCTCTCATCCCTATGGCTGACGAATCTGTTAATTCCTCCGAACGGACCGTGTCTGATGCTGCTATGTCGTCAAATTCGTCGTCAATTGTGTTGTTATCCACCGCACATCACTTCATCAGTACGAAGTTAACCTACAAGAATTATTTGTTCTGGCGTACGCAAGTCATCCCGTTTCTTCACGGGCATGACCTAATGGGGTTTGTTGATGGTATGAAACCCTCACCGGCTGTTCTTCTTGCTGCCGACGCCGACACCACCGACGCCATGCCACGGCCGAACCCCGCCTATGCCGTTTGGATGCGTCAAGATCAAGCATTGTTGTCCATGCTTGTCTCCTCCCTCTCCGACGAGGTCATGCCAATCGCCGTCGGACGTCGCACGAGTCGTGCCCTTTGGGTGGCCATTGTTCAGACGTTGTCGTCTTCCTCCCGCGACCGCGCGTTAAACCTTCTCGGCCAGTTGCAGGGACTGGACCAGGGTGATTCATCGGTTGCGGATTACATCGGGCGAGCTCAGGTGATTGTTGAAGAGCTCACCCTCGCCGGCAGCGTCGTCTCCCTCGACGATCAGAATCTCTTTGTTATTCGTGGCTTGAGACCGGAATTCCGTGCCCTCACCGCGTCTCTTGCCGTCCGTGGGCAGCCGGTCACGCTCCAGGAGTTGGCAGACTTCCTCGGCGGTGCTCCGGCGGTTCTTGCTGTTCAACGCGGTGGCGGCCGATCAGGTCGCGGAGGTCAGAACCGTGGCGGTGGTCAACGAGCAGGCGGTGGCAACGGCGGGTCCAATCGTAGTAGTGGCGGTAGACAGCAAGGTGGCCGTGGGCGTGGTGGCCGCGGTCGCGGACGCAACAGTGGTGGCAATCAGGTTCAGTGCCAGATATGTAGGCGGACTGGTCACGAGGCTTATGTATGCTATAACCGGTATGATTCCCCACCTCAGGCCAATCTAACATATCAAGATAATTCAGATGTTGGTACTCCTCAGACATGGATCCCGGATACAGGGGCAACTAATCATGTTACTCCGGACATTGCTGCTTTGACCACCTCAGAAGAATATGTTGGCAATGACACCTTGCGTGTCGGTGACGGTATGGGTTTATCTATTAGTCATGTTGGCCATGCTTCTTTTAATACCCCTTCTAGATCATTCACATTGTCTGATATACTTCACGTTCCACGTTTGTCTAATTCTTTATTATCTGTTTAGAAGTTTGCATCCGATAATAAAGTCTTTTTTGAGTTTCACCCCTCTTTTTTTGTTGTGAAGGATATCAATACCAAGGAAATACTTCTTCGGGGCAATAGTTCTGGGGGACTATACACACTTCCATTACCTAGTTTGTCTCCGTCAGCGTTTCTTTCCGCTCGTGCCTCGGCTTCCACTTGGCACAATCGTCTGGGTCATCCTCATAACCGTGTTCTTAGCCATATACTTCGATCTTGTTTAGTTAGTGGATCTCGTGATAATATTCGTTGTACTAATTCTTTATGCAATGCGTGTCAATTAGGCAAATCTGCCCGTTTTCCCCTCCCTCGTGTTGCTTCCTCTAGTTCTCATGTACTAGATCTTATTTACATAGACATTTGGGGTCATGCGCCCACTTTATCTACATCTGGCTTCCGTTACTTTGTGATCTTTGTGGATGACTATTCTCGTTATACATGGTTCTTCCCTATGAAATTAAAATCTGATCTCTATGTCATCTTTGATAAATTTCGTACTCTTGTTGAACGGTCCTTTAATTGCAAAATAAAGGCCATTCAGTCTGATTTAGGTGCTGAGTACAAAAAGTTGCATTCTTCGTTTGTTCAATTAGGAATTCAACATAGACAATCCTATGCCTATACACATGAACAGAATGGTCGTGTTGAACGAAAACATCGTCACATTGTTGAAATTGGTCTGGCTCTTCTAGCTCATGCCTCTGTTCCTTTGAAATTTTGGGATTTTGCCTTTGAGACTGCTGTCTATTTAATTAACAGAATGCCATCTTCTGTATTAAATAACTCCAGTCCTCATCTCCTGTTACATAAATCCCCTCCTTCCTATCTTCTTCTTCGTGTCTTTGGGTGTTTATGCTACCCTTATCTTCGACCATATAATCGTCATAAGATGTCATACAGGTCTTCTCCATGTGTCTTCCTGGTTATCCTGAGTCATTTAGGGGGTACAGATGCATGAACTTACATACTAATAAGATTTACACATGCAGGCATGTCAGATTTGATGAAGAAATTTTTCCCTTTGCTACTAAAACTTCTTTGCAGGATCTATCTACTCCGTTTTCTGGACCTTGGGCGGAATCTGTTCTCAATCACAGCACACCTATTCCTGCCGTGTCCAATGATGAGCTGCCAGAACCGCCGCTACCTGCTTCATTTGAACCAGCTGTGGATCCCGGACAGGCTGGCTCGTCGGGTGATCCTGTGGAGCCTGTTGCTCGTCGGCGAGGCCGTCCACGTGGGCGGTCCATCATGCCCAATGTCCGTACTCACTCTATGGCCACTCGCAGTAACGCAGATGCTCCTCTTTTTGCTCTAGCAGCTTAGTTGCATCCCACGGAACCCACATGTCACTCTCAAGCGGTCAAATATCCTGAGTGGCGTGAAGCCATGGACCAAGAATTCAATGCTCTCCTGCATAACCACACATGGTCTCTAGTTCCACCCACTGCAGGTATGAATATTATTGGCTGTAAATGGGTGTTTCGTACGAAGAGAAAGGCTGATGGTGCTATTGAAAGGCATAAAGCCAGGCTGGTTGCGAAAGGTTTTAATCAGGTTCCAGGTCAGGACTTCTTCGACACTTTTAGTCGAAGGTTCCAGGTCAGGACTTCTTCGACACTTTTAGTAAAGCCTACGACTGTAAGACTCCTTCTATCTCTAGCTTTATCATCTGTGTGGTCTATCAAACAGCTAGATGTTCATAATGCTTTTCTGAATGGTAATCTGGCTGAAACAGTTTATATGAAGCAACCCCCTGGTTATATTGATGCTAACTTCCCGAATCATGTTTGTTTGTTAAAAAGATCTCTGTATGGGTTAAAACAAGCTCCCAGAGCTTGGTTTAATCGACTACATACGTTCTTACTATCGGTTGGCTTTCAAGCATCCAAGACAGATGTCTCTCTGTTCTATTACTCTAAAGACTCTGCTTTGGTTTATCTATTGGTGTACGTGGATGACATTCTTCTAATGGGAAGTGATCAGGGTATTATGTCTCAGCTCTTGTCCAAACTGTTTGCTACATTCAAAATCAGAGATCTTGGTGAACCAAATTTCTTTCTGGGTATTGAAACAGTTAACAGTGACAATGGGATTATTTTATCTCAACAACGGTATATGAATGATATTTTAAAACGGGCTGGAATGTCTGAATGCAAACCCCTTTCTACACCTATCTCTGTCTCGAAAACTGTCCCCTTCAATTCAGATCTATATGATGATCCCACACAGTACAGAAGTCTAGCTGGAGCACTGCAATATCTCACTGTCACACGACCTGAACTATCCTTTGCAGTTAATCAGTTATGCCAGCATATGCATGCTCCCACCATATCACACTGGGAACAACTCAAACGGGTACTCAGGTATGTTAAGGGAACAGTTGATCATGGTTTACGCATACGACGGTGCTCATCTAGAGACATTTATGCTTTCTCTGATTCTGATTGGGCTGGTTGTCCTGACGATCGAAAATCCACGAGTGGTTTTGCTGTTTTCTTGGGGAGTAATCTTATATCATGGGTTTGCAAGAAACAGAGAACTGTTTCCAGGTCATCCACTGAGGCTGAATACAAAGCTCTTGCAGATGTTTGTGCTGAGGTTCTATGGATTATGTCATTACTGTGTGAGATACAGATTCCGGGTATTTCCATTCCAAAATTATGGTGTGATAATCTAGGAGCTACATATATGAGTGTCGATCCAATCTTTCATGCACGCACTAAGCATGTGGAGATTGATTATCATTTTGTTCGTGATCGAGTAGCTTCGGGCGATATCCAAGTCAACTTCATCTCCACAAAAGATCAACTTGCTGATATCTTCACCAAAGCTCTGCCTGGACCTAGATTTTCATCCTTAAGGGACAAGCTACAGGTTACTAGTATACACTGTGCTTGAGGGGGAGTATTAGGACTCTATGTATATGAGTCTGTTTAGAACTTCTTATCCTTGTCACACTGTGACTCTCTATTCTATTTATTCACATCATCTGATCTCATTGTAATTAAGTTCAGTAAAATACAATACAATCAGTTCTCATCCTCACTAATTGCTGCAGAATAATGTGCAAGATCTTTACAGCCTTTTGTGTTTCTTGCATGTTGAGTCATAGTGAAATTGGCCATGATATGTCTTATTTATTACTCCGTACTAATTGTATATACAATGACAATTCCTAAGTCATTAATGTTTAGGAGAACAAAGAAAACAAAGGACAAGGAACAGAGGTAGTCTATTGCCTTTTTTTTCCTCATTTTTTTAATACCCAAAGTTTACTTGAGAGGCAAAGCTTTGTTGGGAAAATAGCAGCAATGTCAACAAATCCTGACAACTTTTAAAGAAAAGAGAACAAGCAAGTGGTGAAACCGAGTCTGTGTCGTATTATATAACACTGCCTTTAAAACGTTATTTGCCCGGTGACGGTGCGGTCAAAATAAATCGGTACGCTTTCGACAGGTAACACAGACGTTCTACAAACAACTTTTGCACCCATTAGTCGTAGACGAACCTGACTCAGTGCTCAGACAGGGATTATAACAGAGAAGGCTCAAAACTTCTCCAAATGAAGGAATGAAGATATACACACTTTGTAATTGTGTAAGAGAGAAGGGAAGCTCAAGAGAGAAAGGAAGCTCAAGTCTTGTGTGTTTCTTTACTAAATGAAGCCTTGTTTATATACTGCTAGAGCTTCAACAAACCTTCACAATTTCAGCCACACACAAACTAAATCAAAGGAGAAAAGGACATGTGTTCCATGACCCAAGAAAATAGCTCTCCTTTGAATAACTCCAACAAGCTTTACCTGGCAACATATTGATGTCTTGTTGTTTTGAATTAGGCCAATTCTTGTCTTGCCACCAACTGATATCCAAGTTATTGAGTGTGAGCAGTCGGAAGCATAATACGATTTCTATGATGCCTTATACAAAAAAATCTTACCAAGAGAGTGGAAAGAACTTTTCATCTTAAAGAAAACGGGAAATCTACCATCTTCCATGATAGCGTCACGTTGAATGAACTACTTGCGTTATATTGTTTTTTATAACACATACTTTTAGTTATAAATGGAATTTAAGTAATACGTAGACTATTGTGCTGGAATATTGTTAAATGCTATTATTTGACAAGTATTATTTACAATTGATTTTTTTAATATGTAGAATTGATTTTCATTTAATATGTAAACTTCTTTGAATATTGTTAAACATTAATATTTGGCAATATAAATTACATTTGATTTTCTTTTAAATTAAATGTGTATTTATTTGTGTTTGTTTTGCACATTTGAAAGTAGAGATTTACAACAAAAAATAATTTAATGGAAATTACACAAATGTATAACAAAAAATACCAAACAAATTTTATTAGCAATTAAGAACAATCACTTTTAGATGAGAAAATACTAAGAGAAAATGAAAATATATTTTAGCGATAGTTATAAAACCACTACTAATAACACTAAAACTAAAAAGTTTTTTTTTTTTTTTACTAGCGACACTTAAATATTAAATAAATATTAGCGGCTAAATGCAATCAAAACCGTCGCAAAATATTAAATAAATATTAGTGGCGGTTTTAAAACCGCCGCGAAATAAGTTTCCCATTAGTTTCCGCGGTAGATGAAAATCGCAGAATCCTTCGCGACACACTATTTAGTAACGGATGGAAAATCGTCGCTAGACTATATTGTGGCGATTTGAAACCGCCGCTAAATGACCTTTTTGGTGTAGTGTAGTAGCATCATAAGTTTCATTCTTTTTCCCTCACACACTAATGTAACTTTCTTTCTCCTGGTTGGTTCTTTTACCATACATGAAATGCTTCTCACTTGGCTCGACAATGGTTGCCTCTTGTTTCTGAACATCAGTTCCGGTTTCATTGGTCTCCTTAAATGTGCTATTTTGATGAGATGCAGCTTCGGTAATTGGAGAAGCAACATCAATGGCCTCCTTGAACAGGCTCGTCTTGCTATTGGAAGATTTCTTTGTTTTGCTGTTTAAGTTGGTATTCTGAGATGGCAACTTAGGAAGGGACTTCCGTTGAGTCCTTTTAGCATTAACAAGAGAAAGTCCCTTGGCAGGGTTATCCCAGGGACCTTTTTCATCTAAGCTCAACCTACTAGGGTGCTTGAGAGATTTGGGTCTTGTAGGAGGAATCTGGATCCCAACAAGGCACTAAAGCTACTAATTCTTGTGTCTTATAGAATATGGAGTATCTCAAAACTCAAAAGCAAAGCACAAATATTTTGCGTGAAGCTTCTCAATTGGACATAGTAAACATTGTTTTCATCATTTAGTTGGAGTCACTGAAAGCAAAATGAAATAGAGAAAGTGTGATATAACAGAGGAAATAAGGGCATGAATTGCAGTTGTAAACCTTTTCTTGATTACTAATTAATCATCAGGAACTAGCTACAGATATTATATATCTTCTTTAAAGTTTAAACCATGGAAGAGATGAGAGGGAGGCTAAACTTTAAACTTTAAACTTTAAAACCAAAGCAAGAACAAGTAGGAGAATGAGAATCCCAGTTGATGAACCACCCACCCTGTGAATCCAGTATGGATCAAACCTGGTAAAGCTTCTGTCAAAGTACCCAGACATTGCTATGGCAATGATGAGAGCCAACAACAAAAAAGGTTGCAGAACAGAAAAGGCATTGGCAGACTGCTCTTCATACACCGCCTCCTCCCTCCTGTCGATGTACAGCGGGGAGACTACTGCAACGACAGTCACGCCTATCGCCACCACCCTCCTATACGACGAGAATCTCGTCAGGCCACGAGCTATCCCGACCACCATGATCATGATCAATATCAGCAGAGGCAAGTAGGAAGAGACCACGCTCACAGTTTCTTCATCGGGATCGGGCTCTGTGCTCCTCCTTCTGTCAATGTATAGAGGCGACATTACTGCAAGAAGTCCAAGGCCTATCGCTAAAAGCCTTTGATCATTCGACGAGCTGATGTGCCTCCTGCTCAGAGATCCCTGTTCCATTTCACAAAGATTATCCTAGGAGAAACACCAAACTCTTTCCTTTAGGACTCACCTAGATTCCTGCTAAACATTTTATCAACTCCTTAGTCCTTACTATGCTCTCAAAAATCCCCTTTTTAAAACTATATATATATATATATATATATATAATATATATATATATATATATATATATATATAATATATATATATATATATATATATATATATATATATATATATATTATATATATATATATATATATATATATATATTATATATATATATATATATATATATATATATAGATTCTATTGTTCAATTAGGATGTCAAAAGTTCAATCTACACCCTTCAGATGTAACCAAAAAGCACCAAACTCAGTGATTTATTCCTGATAGATAAGGGTAATTATTCTTTTGCATCTCTGCAGAAAATATGCTTTAAAATGAAAAGATGCCCTTTGTAAAGAAGCAACATGAAAAAGTTTTATATTCTTCCAGAAGCTAAGAAATTGGCAGCTTAAGAATCAACTTATCAACATATATGGATGCAAATCTGTGGTGGTGTATCTGGAATCTGATTCTGGCAGCATCAGCAGCCTGAAAGTGACTTTTTTTTTTTTTTTTTTTAAATTTTTTTTTTATTGAAATAACAAAGAAATCTAGTTCAAGCATAGAATTGTGAATTTACGCCTTGTTTAGTATCAAAACTGAGAACAGTTTCGAGATGTTTACCACGCATTACTGAACGAGGACATCATCGTATGACACATTCAATCCTAAGACGGTATGAATTACATACAAATAAACAGGAGATGGTAACTTATTTGTTACCACCAGCAGACTTCGGCCTGTTTCCAGCACTACGCCGTCTCATCCATTTCCTCTGTGACATGGTAAGACGAGGCTCCATTGTATGAGGCAGATCATCCCGAGACACGCCTGTAGGTGGTGGGAGCTCAGCGGGAAGTGCAGAAGCTGTGCTCGTAAAGGCATTTAACACGAGAAATGCCAGTATGGGTGAAAGATCCAGAGTCCCTCCAAGTGGTGGGATAATGCCACGGAATATATTCAAATACGGATCACACAAGGTGCTGAAAAGAAACACCAACCTCGTTACAAATATCTAATGGTATCAATATTTTAAAGTTTCAACATATTTGACATCTATCCGCTCAGCCAATGCTTAGATGAGATGTTTGTAAGTAATTTTAAGTCTGTCTAGCCATTAGGAATTGGGGGATTTAAAAAATGATTATTGCAAATATTCAAGACAAAATGCCATTTTTTATAAGAAATTTGCATGGTTTTTAACGTTTTAAACAGCAGCTGTAACAGAAAACGCTGCATTAATTCATTTATAGATACTACAAGGGAGTGGAGGCCTGTAAAGACAGAAAAATATTGAAATGCTTAGGAAAGAAATTGACACTTTAGTTTGAACAAAAACTGAAATTTTAGATTTACCTGAGGGGACTGACAATGGCGGGGGGAGCATTAGGAAACCAGGTTAAAACAAGCCTGACAACGAGTAACGAGTTATAGATGTTCAAGAAATTCAAAATTCCATTAGTGACCACAATTCCCGCCACTGAATCACCCGGTATAATGGCTGCAAAATTATGACTGGATAGAGTATTGAAATTCTGGCGAGCTCTGCGTTCAATCTGGAACTGAAGTTTAAATATGGTAAGAGTATGTGGATAGTAATCAAAATGATGGTAAATTATGATTGGAAATGTACACGAGTTATCCCTATAAATGTAGAAACTGGAAGAGGAAAAGAGGTAAGAACACATATTGATGTCTTTCAATATGCGTAATAGAAAATGAATCTAGACAACACATAATGCTAGTACTAGTGGTACAAGTACATAAATCATGACACATTTATAACTCGAGATTAAATTGACATGGAGATACAATTAAGAAAACATCCAGGTCAGCGTGTCTTGATAAAGATTTGGGAAAATGAATCTAACCAAGTGTCGGCAAACTAATTAGCAATCCGTCTTAAATGTGCTTGTAACCTTGTTAATCACATTTTTTACATTGACTTTCACTTTGTCACATCTCCCTTCTCAACCTTGCAAAAACACTTGCATTATACTCCTTTTATCCATCTTTTTCCACATTTTTTGTACAAGGGTGATGTCAAATGGAATCACGATTTGAGGGATACCATTCAACAATACCATGGAACAAGCTTGGCCAAGATTTTGGCATAAACTGGATCAATAGATCAAGGTGAACCTAAATCTAGCCCAATACACTTCCCACTTAGGTTGAGGCAAATATAGATTAAATCTACAGTTGGACCAAGTCTAATCTAGTCAAGTTTACTTAATCAGAAACTTTTGTATCCCTGAAGAAAGATTTCAAATTACTTCTTCACCCAAAAGGTTGAATCCCCAACCCCAGCCCGACCGAGCATTTGGGAGGATGTAAATCACGGTGACTCAATGATTCAGCCGACAGGGCTAAATGCTGGTGCATACAAGGGATCTGCCCATTTGGGCATAACCCCCACACTACCTCCGCCAAAGTTCGAACCTTAGTCTCTTCTCTCAAATACTGCCTACTGAACCATTGAGTTGAGCCCGTGCGGGCAAGATTTCAAATTACTAATAACGCAAGGAGTTGATCAGGAGATCAACAATGGTGTTATGTTTTGTTTAAAATGCTTCTTCTGGATCTCATAAATAGGGCAATCTAATCTAGTACAATTAGATATGTAAATACTAGATACTTTGTACATAAACAAACATTAGTATTTACAAATATACAACAACTTGGCATAGAAATAGATTTAAGCCAGAATCAATCATATAATTGGAAAATGCCTAAACCCTTCCTGCTCCTTAGCCTAAACAATAATAACTAATTAATTTGATTATTATATAAATAGGGTGATTTTCACATTGGTCCAATTCTAAAGTTAGAAACTTTCACAAAGATACTGTGTACTAAGAACCCAATACTAAAAATAATGGAGATCATAGCAACAACTGCAATAACTAAAGAAACCCATTATCCATTAGCCTAAAATTAGAAAGCCAAATGAGTGTGTATGCACGAACCTGGCGGATATCTTGGAGATGAGAAGATAAAGAAAGCAGGTTTTTGAAAAATGGATTCTGGGAAAGTAGAGAATGCAGAGACTTGAGGCAGTTGTCGGCGGCGGAGACGACGGAGCTGTGGAACCGGCGAACAGCACGCGATGAATCCTCCGCCATTCTTAGCAACTGGAGGTTTGGCTTTGAGTGGTGTCTGAAGAATGAAGGGTGAAACAATGGCGGCGCGTAGAATGGTAGAGAGATGAGGCAATTTGACTGCACTGGTTTTTGCCTTTCTTGCAGCGCCTCATCTGAGGAACAGTGGGAATTCATTGATGGCCTGATGGGTTCTCTCAGTGCAGTGGAGTGTGTAGAATGGAGAAGAAGAAGATAAGGGAAAGGCTTTGTTGGGATTTTTAGAAGGGGGAGAGGATTGGGTATGTTTGGACTTTGGGAAATAAGAATTGCAATCACTTAAAAAATAAAAACCAAAAATGTACATTCCAATTTGAGTCCAAGTCATTTAATTAATTTTGTTTCATTACCTTCTTGATTTCTATTTACTTGTTATAATTAGTTATTCGTTTACATTTCTACCAGGAATTAATAAAAAAAAAAATTAACTTATAATTTTATCATTCATTTAAAAAAGTTTTAAGAGAATGAGAAAAATTACATTTTGAGACAAAATTACATTAAATGATTAAATTACATGTTAATCATCTTTGTTAAAAGTTTAATAACAAATGTTTAAAATGAGGATTAATTATGGTAAATAAATAAAAATTAATGATGTTATGTGAAATATTAAAAGAGTATGACTAAATGTGACAGTGTCATAATAGTCGATGACTAAAAGTGAAATTATTTTTTCCTACAAAATAGCACCCAAAAAAAATCATATAAGACATAAAAATGCTAGGAAAATGTATAAATAAAAATAAAGTGTGTATTTTTACATTTTAAAATTATGTATAAATATTATTTATTTATTTTTTAAAACAATGCATTTTCTATTTCATTAAATTAGAAAAATGAAAACATTATAATTAAATATGATAATGACATTATAATCGATGATTAAAAGTTGAAGGTATTCCAATGGAAATTATCAAACAATTTTATCCACTTGGTTTCTGGATTAAATCATTGCATTTTAGCATAATCTCTCACCGGGATAAATAAAATCTAGAAAAATTTTCTAAAACTTTACAATTTTCTTTAACGGTACATTTGATTCATATAATGAATTTTGAATAAGTAGAAGACAAAATTACTGTGTATGTGTCTGGGTGTGTGTTGGCATTGTGTCTTCTTAGTCTTGCTTTAATATAATAACAATTTAGTTAATCTAATTAGTTGTCAATTAGTGTTGTAGTTATAGAAATTAAATTGAAGAAATCAACTCTCCATGATCAATCATTCAAAAGTTCTATATTTGAAAATTATAGAAAGTGCACGTTCTCAAGATTTCAAGTTAGGAGGTAGGAGAGCTCAGGAGTTCAAATTTATTTGTTTTGTACAATGTTGAAAACTTGTAATTTTAGATTAATTCTTATTTGAACTCCAATTGCAATATTAGTATTCTCAATCTTGAAGCTTCAAATGCATACAATATTAGTCTAGTTTGTTGGAAATACATTCAAAATAGTCCTTCTTTCATGGGCCTAAACCAGTTTGTTCACCTTGACAATATATGAGGGAGGTCATGGGCACGTGTAACACTCTCAGCATCACATCCCTACTCCTGCTCAAATTCATGGATGAAAATGGAGCTTGCTTTTATTTTATACACTATATAAGCAACGTCCAACATAGTGAAAAAGGAGCACAATTTCTACATAGCCTTTCTCTCTTATTTCTTTTGTCTTGGTCTGAGCAAAGTCAGGTTCACCTACGCAATAGCTGGTGTAAGTTAAGTGTAGCAGGTTTGTATTGCCAGTCGAAAGCGTGTCAGAAATTCTGACTGCACCGTTACCGGAAAATCGCTTTTGGAAGTGTTTTATAAACACGCCACAGACATTTTCAAGTTTATTTTGTCTATTTATTTTCAAGCCTGTATATTTTGGTCGACTTTGTTTTGGTTTCCAACAGTTAAAAGCGATTTGCAATACAATGTCTGTCGTAATTAAATGAGAGCTTGAAGACCAACGCTACAGTGAAGCCATAACCGGTGAATATTGATGTCAGGTTGTGGGTGATGATCACGTTGCTTAACAGACTTGGTGTACTGAGATGCCAATGGCAAGCCGGGAAGAGCAGATCCGAACCTGACTTTCCCACCTTTCTGATCCGTAATGTTGACGAAGCCCAAGTTCCCAAGAGTATTGCCGGTGGTCCGGGTGTTGATCTCGTCAGCGAGCTTAGTTCGGGTGCACGCTAACCTAATCTGCTCACTACTCACTACCCATGGCGCTTGCTGCCGGGAGAGATTATGACCATTTGAAACTTAAATTTTAGGCTCAACTTGATGATGCATGGTTTCTGTACTTTGCAGTATGCAGTATCATATCCTGGCAGCACGATTGAAGCTAAGTATGGGTCTAATTCATCCTCCTTAATTAAGCTAAGTATTATGCAAGTTTTTTAATTTAAATATTATTACTCTTACAAGGTATATGGATCTTACACCTTGATAAAATTATCAATACTAGCTAGTTCCTTAATCCTTATGGAGTAAAAGTGTTATGTTTGCATGCAGTATGATCTAAGCAAGTTCTGCCCTTATTAACACCAATTTGTTTGATCAATAAACATAGTTGTGAATCTATGTGCCTGATCTATATATGGAAGATATTAGACAAAACTTGATGACTTTTTTCAGTTGGTGCAAGCCTCCATAGCTGCATGAGTCCCCATGGTCCCGACGCCAAAACATACGAGGAGATTTGTATAACTAAGAATTGACGTGATACATGCATGTAAGGTTGGTTGCTATTTTTTCAGAATGTTTCACGACTTAGGGGCCGTTTGGTTCACGGAATGTCAGATTACCTTAGGGAATGTTAGATTGCTGGGAATGTTAGATTCCTGTGTTTGGTTAAAATTGGGGTATGTAATATAATCATGTTTGGTTTAGGGTTATCTTTTATACACACTATAATATCTTTAACATATTTTCATATATTTTAATAAATTTAAAAATTAAAATAAATAAATAAGATAACGGTATCATATATAATTACATGATTTTAAAATATTAACTCTAAAATTTTGAACTTGAGAAATAAAATTATTTTATATGCTAACATAACATAATAAAAATTAAAAAATATATAATTACAAAAATAATTTTATATATATATATATATATATATATATATATATATATATATATATATATATATATATATATATATATATATAATAAACTAACATAACCAAAGTTATCTTACATTACCTAAGATTTTGAAGGGAATCACATTCCCTTCAAAATCCTATGTGGAGGGAATGTGACATTCCTTGGGAATGTTACATTCCCTAAGATAATATGAACCAAACACTATTATGTGAACTTTGGAATGTCACATTCCCTTGGTTATGTTATATAACCTGAACCAAACGCCCCCTTAGTTCCTATTACATTTTAAGGTAATGCTTTATACATCACATATACCTCTTTAATTTATGTGGTTTTACGCACTTGAAAATATATATATATATATATATATATATATATATATATATATATATATATATATATATAAAATTATGGTGATATATGTAGGGTGCATGAAAATAAAGCATTATAGTGATTTTTGTTTTCAAATGGAAAATCTGTTATTTAAATTAACATGCAATGAATTGGGGATATGTGATGCATGGATGTATTGTTTCATTACCTTAGAAATATGAAGCATGCACTTAATTTAATTTTATAATGGTTACAAGCACATATCAAAGGCTAGTTTAAATTATTGAAATTTATTGATACATGCATGGAAGAGTCATATTCTCAATAAAGCTTAAATTATTTTTGTAAGATGGTTTTTAAGTAAACTTCGGTTTCACCATTAGACTTGAGATTTTTAAGAAGTAGGGTGTTGATCATGTAGAGCGCCACTTGATTCTCACTTAAAATGAGATTGACTTTCACATGATGTTAAAATATCTAAGCCTTGTAAATAGATATTGCTTTAAGTGGTGTAATAATAGCGTTGATTTAAATTTCCATAAGTGGGGACTATGGGTTCTTTTGACAATAAATATGAATTTTGATTAGTTTGCATTATATCAATGCTATATATGAGTTATCAATTTTCTCAAAGGGAAGGAAAAATGGTGAAGTTGGACCAACTTTAAATGTTATAAAGCTATTACATATATGTTGAATTCACCTTGTTGAAATTTATGCAGATAAATCATTTCTAATAAACGTTAGTTTGAATATATTTTTTGAAAATGAAACTAATTAATCTCAATAAAATTATGTGAAATCTGTGATTATGTTGTTTAACTTGAAATAACATGCAAACAACATTATTTCTGTGGCTTACTAGCAGTAATCATTTATATCCCGTATTTGGTTTCAACCATACCTATACAATTATTTTATTGACAATTATAATCAATCTTGACTATATTATCTTGCATTTGTAAACTTAGAATTACCTATTTAACCCGCACGGGCTTAGCTCAATGGTTTAGTGGGTAGTATTTGGGAGAAGAGACCAAGGTTTGAACCTCGGCGGCGGCAGTGCGGGAATTATGTCCAAAGTGGGTAGATTCCTTGTGCATATCAGCATTTAGCCCTGTCTGCTGAACCATTGAGTCACCGTGATTTACAACTTCCCACAATGCTCTGTCGGGTCGGAGTGTGGGGGGCCCTTGGGGTGGACTCAACCTTTGGGAGAACATTATTTATGTGGCTTACTAGCAATGATCATTTATATATATTATTTAAAATCTTGGTTGAGTCATCTCCGAAGACGTATAATTCCTGTTTAAATGGTAATTATGGTGGGTTGAGGTAACCAAGATTGTTGAAATATATTCAACCATTGAGTATGTATTAATTAAAGTGCGAAGCTACTATAATGTTTCACAAAACAAATTAAATATGCAAAACTCAGTCTATAAAGGAGCCAATGTTAGACACCAAAAATCAATCTGGGTAAGAGATCAAATACTTTTGAAAAAAGTATTTGTATGTGTCATATTGTGGGGGTAATTAAATCTTTATATATTTCTTTCCTATAAGTCTCTTTGTGGTACCGAAAATAATGGTAAAAGAGAATGTTTCATGTTGAACATGAAAATTTCACGAGAATTGTTTGTGTAAATAAAGTACACGTTAAAGTGTATATAAGTTTGATCGAGATGATCAACTTACTTTAATAGAGAAGACTAATTATGAGATTAGTCGTTAAATTATTGATGAAATGGCTTAAAGCTCAAGAGGTGATGAATTCATGGTGGATCCCACTTTTGTGATTAAATGAAGTCATGGAAAGAATCACAAAGTAGTACACTAATTGGTCATTCTATGGTGTGAGTGTACTGGTGAGGTTAAGCAACAGCTCTTAATGAATTTATAACCATATGAGATGGGTGGTCCTATTGAGATGGACTTAATGAATTCACCGCTTAATAATTGATGATAGGGTGAGCATAAAATGCTCTTAATGATTTCATACCCTAATTGGGGTATAGTCTATATTGAGATAGACTAAAGAAAATCACCTACTTGAGCGAAAAGGGTTAGCCGCCTTTTATGAAAGATATGAGCTATCTTTCTAGGGAAACTCATGAGCAACCCGAAGTCCAGTTGGGCTAAATATATATGTAGTTTTTCTGCGAAACTTACACAAGATCCAAGGTGTGATGCGTGTCACTTGGTTTAAACCTCTAGTCTAAGAGTTCAAGATTCATTCACTCACTAGATCAGAGGATACCATGTGTCACTACATGCCAGTTCAAGATTCGTTCACTAGCACTTAAGTATCAAACCTTTATACTTCTCAGAGTCTTAGCATCCTTGTCATTCCCTTGCATTTGTGGGGGATTGTTGAGAAAATATGCAAGTGTGGCTAATATTTTACTGATAACTTAGTCTTGGTCCACTATTCACCTTAAGGTGGTGAATGGCCAAGATTTGTTAGGCAGTATATGGTCTTAATTATTTGGCATTTTACTATTTAAGGAGGGGTATTATTGAGTTAGAACACACAGACAAACATTGTCTTATTAACTCTTTTGTCTGCTTTTCACTCTGAGAATGTCGTGTATGTTCCAATCCCTGCTCTGGGTGCATGGAGACGGGGATTGCTGTGTTAACCTTCAGGGGCAATGCCGCTGTTGTGAGCTTTCACCGATAGCAGCAAATTCGCTTCTATGGTAGCATGAATATCTCAAGTGAACTATTTGCAAGTAAATGAAATACTCATCACAGTGTATGTAAACCTTGATCTAGCAAGCCAAGAAGCGGAATGGTTGAGAAATCTGTTGGCAGATGTGCCATTATATATGGGGGTGTCCAACACCTTCCGTGTCTATACGTTGTGATTCACAAACTACCGTTTGTGTTTCTAAGAGTGGTGTCTAATTGGTAAGAGAAGACACATAAAAGTCAGACATGAGTCTGTATGACAATTGGTTACTAACGAAGTAATCACAATGGAGATGTGTTTAAACCCAGTGAGGTAAGGAATTCATGATGGATACCACTCTTGTGGTCAAACGAAATTATGAAAAGACTTACACACCAGATTTGTTTGAAAGTAAATGATTTTCAATATGCTATAGCCTTTTAAGGGTGGTCTATATTGGGATAGACTTGACAGAGTTAAAGGTCTATATTTGAGATAGACTTGACAAAATTAAAAGTCTATATTGAGATAGACGTCACAGGTTTATGTTGAGAGTTGAAAACCTATGATGAGATAGACGTAACAGGCCTAAATCACTAAGGGATTTATAAAAATTCAAGAGTTTGACTTCTATAGAACCTGCAACTTAGAGTTGATGTTTGCGTAGAGTTCAAAATTTGTCTAACCGTTGAGTTCAAGATTCATATCACTCTCGGAAAGAAAATTACTCAATGTCACTACGTGACAGTTCAAGTTTAAACACTGACATTAAGATCAGTTCGTTTTTATTGCTCAGACGTTGTCCTTTCTAGCCTTCTATTTTAAATATGTGGGGGATTGTTGGAAATACATTCAAAATAGTCATTCTTTCACGTGCCTACTATTTTGGATCAGTTTGTTCACCTTGCCAACGTATGAGGGAGGTCATGGGCACGTGTAACACTCTCAGCATCACATCCCTACTCATGCGCTAATTCATGGATGAAAATGGTGCTTGCTTTTATTTTTATACACTATATAAGCAACGTCCAACATAGTGAAAAAGGAGCACAATTTCTACATAGCCTTTCTCTCTTATTCCTTTTGTCTTGGTATGAGCAAAGTCATGTTCACCTACGCAATAGCTGGTGTAAGTTAAGTGTAGCAGGTCTGTGTTGCCCGTCGAAAGCGTGCTGGAAATTCTAATTACACTGTCACCGGAAAATCGCTTTTAAAGAAGTGTTTTATAAACACTCCACGGACATTTTCAAGTTTCTTCTTTCTATTTGTTTTCAAGCCTGTATATTTTGGTCGACATTGTTTTGGTTTCCAATTGCAATATTCATATTCTCAATCTTGAAGCTTCAAATGCATACAATATTAGTCTAGTTGAGAGATAATTCGTAAATTGTATAATTTGATATCCTTGATGGTGTGAACACTTAGATATGTAAGATTGGTTTGTCCCAGCACCAAGTGTAGTTATAGTTTATAGCGGGACTAGCGGCAACATTAGCAACAAAATGGTGAATTTGTTGTACCATATGTTACGAATGCATGAAAATCGTAAAAGTGTCATCCGAAATATGGTGCGAAAAATACTCATGGGACAATGGGTTGGTATCTTGTCTCACCCTAAGCTACAAATGGTTGGTGTTCGTAGAAGTACTATCACCATGGGTGGTTAGTGCGACGAATTGCAGGCCCATCAAGGTTTTAAAGCCACTCAGATAGTGGAGTTGTAAATTATTAGGAAAGTTTCTTAGGTAGTGGAGTAAACTTGACTGAACCACTTTAAAATTGATGTATTTCTTTCCTTATTCTTTACATTGCAAGCAGATTCAATTATATTTTTTTTGTATTTCTTTCACCTGTGACTAAAATGTAATTGGATTAATTATGAAAGCCACCTAGTTAAAAATAAATAAATAAATACCATCATTTATTGTGAAATGACATTAAATATTTTTATCTTAAATGAATTGACTATGTAGTATGTACTAGTTGAATTTCCATATGTGATAGCCATAATTATTGTTGTATGATTGTTATTATAGTTAAGTTTATATGATCACCTAGAATTACATTAAATATAATGCTTCAAGTGTCATTCCGCACTATGAATTAAAAGTGATTCTTCATGTTGCACTTGACATTTTATATCTGTTATTTTGATGCATAAATCATAAACTTTTTGCACCTAGACTTTTTTACAGGTTGTCATTAAGTTACAAGTTATACTATGCTATGTGGAGGTATTTTTTTATTCACTTGTTAAATAGGTATTAAATATGATAGGGCAACCATTTTTGACTTTCTCAACATTTTTGACTTGTTTTCGCGCGGTCTTTGCCGTCAGCTCCAACGACGACGACCCATGATCTTCCGCTACCGCCGTCCGCCGCCGCTCGACTCCACCTGCCCCGCCTACTTCGTATTTGGCGCAGAGATTCATCATTGGGTTGACGTGGCCTCGGCCAACCATTTTCTTAGCTACAGATGAAGGAAAAGACGGAGATGGCAACTCTCCAGCAGCCTGTCAACAAGAAGCAAGCCAGAGCTTACCACCCGATCCTTAGAGTTCGAGGAAGAAAGCCATCAATGGCGAGGCTAGCCACCGGAGACGAAACCCAAAACCCCTTATTGTTTATTTGCTGTAATTGATCTTCCAATGGATCAAAAATATTTGGGGGAACTTTGATCGAATAAAATTGACCCAGAAAAAATGTGGCGGTGTATTGCTTTAATACCTTGGTCGCTCACTACAACAACGAGCAAGCTCCCCCTCCTGCTTTCGATGAGGGTCAGCAGTAAGCCTCTGATGTTCGATATCTTCTTCGATGGTCGATACGTCTGCTTTGCGGAGATTAGTGAAGGTGCCGATGGGGGCAGTGGTAAATAGTGAGCGACCATTTGAGCAGAGAACACAAGTGCTTTATCAGAGGCCCTGAAATGCACATAATATTACATGCTAATAAGTGTGTTCAAAGTTTTGTACACATCAAACAAACATACCCATCAAACAAACAAATAAATTCTCATGATGGCTGATAAGCAAAGCAAGAAAAAAACACTTACACTCACGCATAGCACACACATATATAGTTTGAGAGAGAGAGAGAGAGAGAGAGAGAGAGAGGGATTACCAGCTGGGGCAGCAGCAAAAACTTGAAACTGAAGGCAAAGGGTGAAGAGGGCAAAGAAGGCAAGTAGGAAAAGTGAAACCCTCCTATCTCTTTGAAAAGTAGAAACCAAGAAGAAATGAGAAAGAGATCAGGAAAAAAAAAGTGAAAATTGGATTCAATACACAAAATGCAGATGCTACATAGTGATTTGTGGTCAGGGTGAAGGCAAGTTTTCGTGAAGCTCAAGCGTCGGAACACTGCTGCAACAATGAAGCTTTTATTGGCGAGTTTAGACGATCGAAACTTACTTCATCACTCATACAGAGTACAGACAACACACAGGTACTTTCTCTCTCAACTTTTTATATTTTCACCAAAAATTCTTTTCTTTTTATAAGCGGCGCAAAAATTGAAAGAAGGCAGCTAGATCATCAGTTTATTTGACCAAGCAAAGACTCACTTAAAAGAAAAATAAGTCTACATCAGTAGTTTATCGGCTCCATGTCATTAGGGCAAAATTAGGTGAAAAAAAAATTATGGTTTGTGCATCGAAACATTAGATATGAAAGGTTAGGGTGCAGCATGAAGAATCACTTATGGTTCATGGTGCGGAATGACACTTGAACCAAATATAATTAATGGCACTGATGATAAATCGACACAAATTTTTATGGTCTAATTCACCTATCATCCCTTTTTAGGTTAAATTGGGATTTTCAATTCACACTCACATACAAGTATAATCATATTGAGTTCCACTACATGTACTCCTAAACCTTACTCCCTCAGAGTTCTCTGCAATTGTGGCGTGGTGAATATGGAAGTAGAGATGGAAGAAGGCGTTCAACACCAAAGATTGGGATCTCAAGACCAAAATCTGCTGGTTGCATGAGACATTCAAAGAGACGGGAAGAGCATTCACCAAAAAACATTTGGCTGGCAAGAAACATAAGAATAGCGACAAACCAGCTCAACCTCAGGTGGGTTGGACTACGATGCATGTCAACGCGTCATTCACCTTCCCCCATCTGCCTACAGGCTGCGGAGGCGTCTTACGGAGCATCAAGGGAGATTGGATCCAAGGTTTCAGTTGTACGACCAAGGCCAACAACGCGACGGAAGGCAAACTCTGGGCGATTTATACTGGTTTGAAATGGGCTTGGAACACAGGAATTAAGAAACTTCAAGTTATTAGTGACTCCAAACAAGCGATTGACGGGATAACGATATGTCCCAGGCCTCTGGGTCCTTGAGATACAATTGTGGACATTTGTAAAGAAGGGAGATCTAAAAAGTGGGAAATAGTCTTTTGCTACACGAATCGCGAGCGTAACGATGTTGCTGATCAGATTGCTAAACTTGCAACTAGGAGGAAGTGTGATTGGATTGAATTCCTTGAGCCACCGGAGGATCTTCGTGATCTCATGGAGAATGACAGAGCTAGAATGGCTTTCAATAGAAATAGCCCGTGATTATATCAGGTTCCCCCTATTAGGACTCTATATATGTTATTGAGTCTACTTATGATTCACAATCCTAGTCTCCCTAAATCTCCCAATCTTAGTCTCCCTAACTCTCTTCATTATTGTTAATACAATTCATTACAGTTCTCATCTGGTATCAGCTAGCTAGGGTTTCTATCCAATGGTCGACGGATCTGTCAATTCCTCTGAACGGACCGTTTCTGACGCCCCTTCTCAACCGTAATCACCCTCTCCACGGCTCATCACTTCATCGGCGTCATGTTGACTCATCAGAACTTCTTATTTTGGAGGGCTCAAGTTGTTCCTTTTCTCAACAGACATGATCTAATGGGTTTCATCGACGGAACCAATCCTTGCCCACCGGCCACGATCTTGTCCGGCGAAGAGGGAGCGCTACCTCTGCCGAATGCTGCTTATCATCCATGGGTTCGTCAGGATCAAGCACTTCTCTCTATACTCATGTAATCGTTGTCTGATGAAGTTATGTCCTTAGCTATCGGACATCACACCAGCCGTGCAGTGTGGGCTGTTGTTACCTCCGCACTTGCTTTTTTGTCTCGGTCTCGCTCGTTGAACCTTCTCGGGTAACTTCAGACGTTGCAACAAGGTGATGCTTCCGTCACTAATTATATCGGCCGGGCGCAGGTTCTCATTGAGGATCTACTCTCGCCGGCCAGCACCTTCCGCTTGAAGAACAAAACCTTTACGTATTTCAGGGTTTGCGGCACGAATTTCAGGGTCTTGTATCTTCTCTCAATGTCCGAGGAACACCGATGACCCTTCATGAACTCTCAGACCTCCTCAGTGCCGAGGAGTTCGTCGCCGGCAATGGAGGACCGTCGCCAACAGCTTTTTCCGTCCAGAAATCCGGGCAGTCTCGTGGCGATAGTGGCGGCCGTCGCGGGAATTGCGGTGGTCGTGGTCGTTGTGGTAGGAATGGCAATCTCCAACCGAAGTGTCAACTTTGTGGAAACTTCAGGCACACGGCACATACGTGTTACAAACGGTATGAAAAGGATCCACAGGCTAATATGGTTTATTAAGGAGCTCCTTCGGATTCTTCACCGGACTCTCATACTTGGTTCCCAGACACGGGTGCAACGAATATAATGGTAATGACACACTCCGTGTCGGTGATGGTACAGGTTTTCCTATTAGTCATATTGGCCATGCATTTTTTGATACCCCCTCTAGGTCGTTTCATTTGTCTAATATACTTCATACCCCCTCTAGGCATATAGCCAGGATACGTTTCTACTGACTACTACTCAACAGGGTAAATACCCTAGTGGTAGACTCCGCGAACCACTCCTCAAAATACAACAGGACTAAAAGTCCTAGTGAGACAGGATATGTTTTCACTGCTCACTCCTCAAAATAACAGAGAGTTTTTAGGCTCCCTAGTGAGTCGGTATATTCAACCGCTCACTCTACAACAAACTGGACCTTACCCAAGTATCCAGAATTTCATAACAGGATACTACACAATGCTTAAGAATCCATTTTTCTTTATCCCTCATCCCCATATTTATAAAAATGATAACATTACTGATATTTCTCAAGCAAGCAAATTCTCAACAACTCAAATAAGAAACTGACAGAAAATTTCAGAATGTATGACCTGAATTGCAAAATTTACCAAGAACAATCGGTAACACATTTTAATATGAAATTTTCCAGATACGTAGTACAAAGAGTCTAGATTACACATAAAAAGTTTCAAGCCAATCCAAGGCATAGAAGTATTTTTCCCGAAATATTTCCTAACACTGCGCCAGACAAAAATTGAACTGGCAGTACACTGCCTCAACTTTACGAAATTTTTCTGGAAAAACAGAAACATATTTTTAAGCAAAACTTTTTACAAACATCAAATATAACAAGTCTATGTTATCCATAAAAAATTTCAAGCAAAAAGAAGTTTAGGAAGCAATTTTCACGAATTTTTCTTTCCAGCTGCGCCAGTCAGAATTTTCTCAGGCAATGATCAAGTTGTGTAAATTTTTTTCCTTTTTAATCACCACAAAATAGCCCTATCACATATACATGGTTTTCAAAACATCTAAACACATATATCTATTCGCATAATATAATCAAATAACTTTTCACGTTAAATATCACATATTCATTAAAATCATGAATCACAAAAAAAAAAAAAAAAAAAAAAAAAAAAAACATAGGAAAAGTGATTTTTGATTTGGGGCAAAAGAAATTTTAGTGAACATAAATCTTACCTGGATTCCGAAATTAATAAAACCCTTGAATTGAATACATCGTAGGGAATAAACTCAAAGTGACGCCAAAATTGGAAAAGCATGAGGGTGTCGGCTGATGGTGAATTGGTGATGATGGCTAGGTTTTCTCCCTCTTTCTTATGAATATTACGCTCCAAGGAAACTTATGTATACGTATTAAATATGTGATTGCAGTGTGCGTGAGTTTAAACATAGATATACATACATATATTACAGTTGTGGCGTGAGTAGTATTCTATACATTAGCAGTGGTTTATATAATATAAAAACCTTAATTTTAGTCGTGTACTGAAGTAAAACTTTAGGTTTATTTAATATATATAATAAAAACATATTAGTTTTAGAATTTCAAGATTAGTTATTATATTATATTAGTAATTAGTAATATGAGTTTAGGAAATTATTTAAACTATCTTCATTATTAGGAAAAGTATATGTCTTTACATATTATATCAGGATTAGGAAGCTATTAGGCTCAAAGAGTAATATTTCTACAATAATATGGATTAGGAGACTCTAAATAATTTAGTCATGTACGCACGTACGATCTTCGTACAGTGCCCAGAAAATATGGGGTATCACACTACCTCTTTATTATCGGTTCAAAAATTTGCAGCTGATAATAAAGTATTCTTTGAGTTTCACCCATCCTTTTTTTTTGTCGTGAAGGACATCAACACCGAGGAGATTTTTCTTCGAGGCAATAGTTCTGGTGGGTTATACACACTACCAGTTCCTAGTTCATCACCTTCCGCGTTTCTTTCAGCTCGTGCGTCTCCTTCTGTCTGGCATGATCATTTGGACCATCCACACCATCGTGTCCTTAGTCGTGTTCTTCCCTTTTGTTCGGTTAGTAGGTCTAATAGTGCTATTCGTTGTAGTTCTAGTTTATGTAATGCGTGTCAAATGGGTAAATCTGCTCATTTTCCATTACCACGTATTGATACTTCTAGTTCCAACATTCTTTATTTAGTCTATACTGATATTTGTTGTCCAGCTCCTCTCTTATCTTCTGATGGTTATAGATACTGTGTTCTCTTTGTTGATGATTTCTCTCGGTTTACTTGGTATTTTCCCATGAAACAGAAATCTGATCTCTATGATATCTTTGAGAAGTTTCGTGTTCTTGTTGAAAGACTTTTTAATCGTAAAATCAAATCTATCCAATCTAATTTAGGTTTCGAGTACAAAAAGTTGCATTCATCTCTCACAAAATTAGGGATCTATCATAGACAGTCTTGTGCCTATAATCACGAACAAAATGGCCGTGTAGAGCGAAAACATAGACATATTGTCGAAACCAGTCTCACTCTCATGGCTCGTGCGTCTGTTCCATCTAGTTTATGGGATTTTGCATTTGAAACTGCGGTTTATTTAATTAACAGAATGACATCTACTATTTTAAATAACTCAGTCCTCATTTTCTATTGCATAAATCTCCTCCCTTCATATTCTTTTCTTCATGTTTTTGGTTGTTTGTGTTATCCTCATCTTCGTCCCTATAATCGTCACAAAATGTCCTATAGGTCCTCTCCATGTGTCTTTCTTGGTTATCCTGAGTCTTTTAGGGGGTATATATGTATGCACTTACAGACTAATAAGGTGTTCGTGTGCAGGCATGTCAGATTTGATGAAGCTGTTTTTCCCGTTGCTACAAAAATTTCTATGTAGAAAATTTCAGATTCCCATGATAAACCGTGAGTTGCATCTATTCTTCATCCCATGGTGACCACTCACGCTACTCATACTCAGTCCGAACCAGCACAGCCAACTGCACCGGTTCTGACCGAACAAGCGCTACTGGCAGCCCCTGAACAGACCAGCACTGCACTGCCAGCAGCGCCTATTGAAGCCGAGACAACGCATCAAGCTGTCTCGGTGGCTGCTTGTCCACGCGAACGCCCACGGGGCTGGTCGACTCGGCCGAATGTCTGCACCCATGACATGGAAACACGAAGCCAGTCTCGCGCACCTCCTACGGTTTTGACAGCTCAGGTTTGCACCACTGATCCCACTTGTTACACACAGGCTGTCAAACACTTGGAATGGCGCCAGGCCATAGCTAAGGAATTTAATGCTTTATTGCAGAATCAGACATGGTGTCTGGTTCCGTCTAAACCTGATCAAAATGTGATTGGATGTAAATAGGTTTTTCGAACCAAGAGAAAAGTGGATGGTTCAATTGAGAGATACAAAGCCAGGTTGGTAGCAAACGGGTTTAATCAGGTTCCTGGTCAAGACTTTTTTGACACGTTCAGTCCAGTTGTAAAACCAACCACAGTCAGGTTGCTTCTTCTTTAGCTATATCTTCTGGTTGGACTGTGAGACAACTAGATGTTCATAATGCTTTTCTTAATGGTAATTTGACTGAAACTGTTTACATGCGGCAACCACCTAGATATATTGATGTTCAATTTCCTAATCATGTCTGCTTGTTGAAGAGATCATTGTATGGGTTGAAACAGGCCCCAAGAGCTTGGTTTAACCGTCTTCATGCATTTTTATTATCTGTTGGATTCCAGGCATCGAAAACAGATGTGTCACTATTTTATTACTCCCAGAATTCTACTTATGTTTATCTTCTTGTCTATGTTGATGACATTCTGGTGATGGGTAGTGATCCGAATCTTGTGAGTTATTTATTGTCAAAATTATCAAGATTAGGGATCTTGGTGATCCAGGTTTCTTTCTTGGCATTGAAACCATTAATGGCATGTTTGGTTCATGGAATAGGTCAGGAATGGAATAACATTCCTTAGAATAGACCTATTACATCGTTTGGTTGGATAATTTTGTCATGGGAATAACATGCCTAGGAATGAGCTATTACCTTCGCAAGGGGAATAGCCATTCCTAGGGGGAGGGGAGGGGAGGGGGGGGGGGGGAGCTTGCTATTCCCATGCCCTTGGGAATAGCTTTTATATCACAAATACCAAAAATACCCTTTACACATTATATAATATTTATATTTATTTAATAAATATAATGTATTATATAAATGTATATATTTAATTAATTATAATTTTTATCCATCAATCTATCAATATATATATATATATATATATATATATATATATATATATATGTAAATAAAAAATTTAACTATATAAGACTCCTTAATTATAGAACCTTGGCTCCTAAATTAAGTAGCATGCCCATCTGCATGCCTAGTGGATGGGCATTGCAAGCTTGCCTAGCGGATGAGCATTGCAATTGAAATTATGGAGTCTTGAGACTCCTTTTATAGGAGCCTCAAGGCTCCATTCCTTACTTCTCCAACCGATGTGGTATAAGTGAGAAAATAAATATAAATATAAATATGTATTTGTATAATAATAATAAGAAGAATAAGAATTATAATAATAGTAATAATAATAATAATAATAATAATAATAATAATAATAATAATAATAATAATAATAATAATAATAATAATAATAATAATAATAATAATAATAATAATTATTATTATTATTATTATTATTATTATTATTATTATTATTATTATTATTATTATTATTATTGTTGTTGTTGTTGTTGTTATTCTCTCTCTCACACACACATAGATATACATGTATATAAATATAAATATATACAAATATATATAAATAAATAAATAAATAAATAAATAAATAAATATATATATATATATATATATATATATATATATATATGTATATATATAACATTCAGTATATCATAATCATGATCATTATTATTATTATTATTATTATTATTATTATTATTATTATTATTATTATTATTATTATTATTATTATTATTATTATTATTTTGTATAAGGGTATTTATGTCTTTAAAACCTATTGCATTTCTATTCCTTTAACCAACCAAACACTGGAATACAATTACTAAAGTCTATTCGTTCAGCCAACCAAACAACAAAATACAATTCATATTCTATTCCTTACCTATTCCATTCCCTGTGGAATAGCATTCCTATTCCCTCCAAATTCATTCCGTGAACCAAACATGCTGTAAATGTAGTGATGGAATTCTTTTATCTCACCCAATGTTGCAAAAATCGCGCCTAGAGCCGATTAATCTAGGCGCCGCCCGGCCGCCGCGAGGAAGGCCGGAATCGGCGTCCTTCGCGGCTGGCCGGTTAGGTGGTCTAGGCGCCGCCTAGACCGCCTAGCCGGCCGAACCGTCCAAACCCCTTTTTTTTGGGTTATTCGCCAAAACGACGTCGTTTTGGCTAATAAACCAAAAAAAACCACGATTAAAATCACGATTTCGGCCTTGCTCATTTGTCGACCTCGAAACCCTTCCCTCTGCCGCTCTGCGTCTCTGCGTCGACGAAGCCGCACCCTCCGCCTCCGGCCATGGCCGCCCGGTACCTCCGCCGCTACGCCGCCCTCCGCCATTCACCGTACACAGGTACGTAGTCTCACACTCTCACTTAATGACTTAATAACTTTTCGTTTTCTGTTTTCATTTTTCAATTTGTCACTGTTTTCATTTTTCAATTTTGAATTTGCACTTAAATACTTAATTAGTTAATCACTTAATCACTTTGTATTTCACTATTTCTATTTACTTATTTAGGGTTTTGTGATTTTATGTTTTTGAATTTTGATATATGTGAATTTGTATACTGTATTAGGCATTTAGGCAGTGATAATATATGTGATTCATGTGAATTTGTATTATTGTTGCAATGTGAATTTGTATTACTGTATTAGGCAGTGATAATATATTAATATGTGAATATGTGAATTGTGATAATATGTCTAATTGTCTTATTGTCTAATGCATTAGCGGTTAGCCATTAATAATATAATAATATTTAATAATTATGTATGGCAAGTGATGATAATAATATTTCTCAACCACCATTTAATAATTAGGTATGGCAAGTGATGATAATAATATTTCTCAACCACCAATTCAAACTCAAAGTCAGAGTGTTGGATCTTCTCAACTATCTACAACGTCAACTACAATAAAAAGAAAGTCCAATGATATAGGCTGGGAGTATGGGGTAATTAATGATCCTACTAAGTCAATGGACAAGATTAAATGTTTATTGTGCAAGAAAGTAATGTCTGGTGGAGTTTATCGGATCAAAGAGCATATTGCTGGCATAACAGGGAATGTTAGCAAATGTCCCATAGTTTCAAAGGAAGATCAATTAAAATGTAGAGATACTCTCATGATGGCAAAGAACAATAAGAAGAACAAGAGAGCTGAAGAAGTTAATATGAGAGCGGAGGTAAACATTGGTTCGCATGAGAGTTTGAGTAATACACCTACAAATACTATTGATGTTGATGAGTTGCAAGACATGCAACAGTTTGGACATTTGAAGCCACCTCGTCCAATTGGCCCTATGGATAAGTTTGCAAACCAAATCAATCCTGAAAGTTCTTTGAGTTCAGGAAAGGGCACGGCGCAACAGCGGATAATTGAGGCATTTGACAAGGAGAGGGTTAACCGAGTGAAATAGTACATACACCAAATAGATATGAATTGAGTGAAACAATTTGAAAAAAGAGGTTGATCGAGTCCGAGACAGTTTGCAGGTGCATAAAGCAGAGTGGAAACTAAATGGATGCTCAATTATGACCGATGCATGGACAGATAGGAAGAGAAGAAGCGTCATGAACTTGTGTGTCAATTCAAGTTTAGGCACTGTTTTTTTATCTTCTAAAGAATGTTCAAGTGAGGCACACACAAGTCAGTTTATATTTGAATATGTGGAGTAGGGCATTGAACAAGTTGGAGAGGAGAATGTTGTTCAAATTGTCACAGATAATGCCGTGAACAACATGGGAGCTGCTAAATTGTTGAAAGAGAAGAGACCACGGCTATTTTGGACTTGTTGTGCAACTCATTCCATTAATTTAATGCTTGAAAGCATTCCATGTATCTTTCAATCTTTAAATCTTTATTCTTTAATCTTTATTCTTAAACTTTAAATCTTTATATTGTTCATACTTGAATCCCTTGCAGGTTTACCACGGTTTAAAAAAGTTCTTGATCAAGCAAAGAGTTTGACTATCTTTATCTATGCACACCATAAAACCTTGGCAATGATGAGATCCCTATACAAAGAAGCGTGACATAATTAGTCCAGGTGTGACTAGGTTTGCTTATGCATTTCTTACTTTGCAGAGTATAAGTAGTAAGAAAATTGAATTAAAGGCTATGTTTTCAAGCAATGAATGGGATGAATGTAAGTTCTGTTGGAAAATTGGTCAGAATATGTCATAGATCTAGGCTACTGTTTATATAGGCTGAGTATAGAAGAAATCCTGAATCAATCGGTGACGTGCGCAAGACACTACCTTAAAAGCAAATATTGCCCGGAGACGATAACAGTCTTACCGGTTGCTTTCAACCAGTTAACACCGAAGCTCAGGGTTGCAGAAGAGAAGAAGAGAAGAATGTATTGAGCGTTTAGAGCTCAGGAGGAGCAGGGTATTTATAGCTATAGAATTACCTGCTCCTCCTCTCTTAGCCATTCAATTTCCACTAAAATAGGGGAGTGGTGGAGAGGACCACATTTGTAGGAGTTAAACCTCACTCCACAATTTATTGTGGATGGAAATAATTCACACTTATTTGGGTGTTATTCCCAACATCCCCCACACACTCAACAAGTGTGAATGCAGTCGATGTCTGAGCGGAAGTGAGCAATGACCTTAATGCCAATGGTTTAAACCTTGAACTGACACGTAGTGACTTGAGTAACTTTCTCCTTAGTACTGAATTGAATCTTGAACTAGCAAAGGAGAGGTAGTTTTGAACTCATGTGCACACATCAGCACCCATTATGCAGGTTCTTCGGAAGTCAAACTCTTTGACTTGTGATCTACCTCTGTGTAGACCCTAGCTTAGAACATCTCATGTTCAGTTGTTTTATGAGTACGTAAGCTTGGCTTACTTTGTTGATTTTAAGCTCATTTCCTTCGATGTATCGAGGACGGCCTTTCTATTTAGTCCTTTAGCGAGAGGATCTACTATTCTTCTCGGGCTCCATATACTCTAATGTGAGTGCTCCAGTCGTAATCAACTGTCTTACAGACGCATGTATGACCGTTATGTGCCTTCTTTGTGAGTTACAGTGTATGGGCATAGCCGGTGTAGCACACCCCCACCATGGCACGTCCACCAGTAGGTCTCTCAGCCACTCGGCTTTTTGTCCAACTAGATCAAGAGGTATAAATTCATTCTCCATTGTTGATCTAGCTTATACAAGTCTGTTATGTCTATCTTAATCACTACAAAAAAACGCGAAAATAGCGACGGAATTAAGGGAAAAATCCGTCGCTAATGGCTTTAGTGACGGAATCGTTCCGTCACTAAAAGTGGCGTCGCTAGATTTTGCGACGCACTTTTTTTTCCGTCGCTAATTTTAGCGACGAATTTTCCGTAGCTAAACTTACAAATATCCGTCGCTAATTTCCTTTCCGCGACAATTTAAATGACGAAATTTGTAAAAGAATAGTGATGGAAAATTCCGTCGCTATTTAACGTATTTAGCTACAAATTTAATGCAATTTACATCCGTCGCTAAGTTTTTTAAATATTTTTTTAAAAAAAAATTACAAATTAATTCATATCACATACCTATATTAAACCATAATATAATACTTCAATAATATAATTAAAAACTATATTATATTTATAATACTTAAATAATATAATTGAAAAATATATTATATTAAAAAATTCAATGTCAATAACAATATAAAACAATAAAAATAAAAAATAAAAAAGTATTCATTGAATGAAGTACATATAGAGTTGATATTTATAAACAAAGCACCTCGTTTGCCATGTCCAGGGAATGGACTCTAATGAAAAAAAGAGAATGTATATCTATATTTGTCTCTCCTTAAATCTACCAAAGTTTTTCATATCAATTAAGGCCCAAAGTGAGCTTGGAGCATCAGTAGGATCTTGGGAACTTGAATCACCATTGTAGTTGAAGTGACGTGAATGTGACATCTGAGAACCTGGATTCAGGTGGGAAAATAAAATTATTTCAACAATCTACCCAACCATATAATTTTTGTATTCAAAAAAAAAAAAAATCAAACGCTAAGTTTACTAAGCACCCTGAACAACAATGACACAGACAATGATAATCACATAATAATAATAATAATAATAATAATAATAATAATAATAATAATAATAATAATAATAATAATAAAAATAATAATAATAATAATAATAATAATAATAATAATATTATTATTATTATTATTATTATTATTATTGCATTGAAAAGACAGAAGCCATATTCATAACACTGATTTTGTGTTCAAGGGAATACTCAGACTCAGTTGTATATTTGGATATCTAAAAGAACACCCAAAAGAAATAAAAACAAAGCCTAGATCTCCAATAACATTCTATATGTGGTGGGTTCACATGAATACTTAGTTATACATTTTCAGATATTTAAAAGAACAGCACAAACAAAATGCAGAATGTAGAGACAAACATATGAACGAAATTCCGCAAATTTACCTGGAATGCTAGCAAAGTCGGCGAATGGCGTGCCTGAATTTTGACTCGGAGGGAGGCTTTAGTGCTTGATGCAAACGTTTGGTTCCCGGTGACGACGACGTTGAGTTGACGGCAGAGAAATACTCGGTGCTGAGGGAAAAGTAGTCACTGCCTCCTGGAAATCTTGTAAATTAGATCTAGGGGTGTTAGCGAACAGAGCTTTCGGCAAACTACTCGTGTTCGTGTTCGGTAAGCGTTCGTTTATGTTCGCTTGTTAAGGTAAACGAACATTAACAAACAAAATTTAGAGCTCGGTTAATAAACGAACAAAGCTTGAACAGTTGTAAGCTCGTTTGCTAAGAGATCGTGAACAAGCTCGTTTATGTTCGTTTAATAATGTTCGTGAACAAGCTCGTTTGTGTTCATTTAATAATGTTCGCGAACATGTTCACAAACATATATATTATATTATATTATATTAGTTTGGTAGTTGTGTTGTTTGTTTGACTATTGTTCGTGAATGTAGATTATTTATTGTTCACGAACGAATTGTGATCATGAACATGTGCAGGTGTTTGTTTATTAAGTGTTCATGAACGTAAATGAATATGTTCGTGAACGTAGATTATTTATTGTTCACGAACGAATTGTGATCATGAACATGTGCAGGTGTTTGTTTATTAAGTGTTCATGAACGTAAATGAATATGTTTGTGAACGTGCTTGTTAATGAACACGTCTGTGAACGTGTTTGTTAACGTTAACGAACACGTTTGCGAACATGTTCACGAACGTTAACAAACACGTTCGTGAACATGTTCGTTAACGTTAACGAACACGTTCGTGAACGTGTTCGTGAACGTTAACGAACACTAACGAACACTTAACAAACGAACACGAACATGATTTTCAAAAACCTTAACAAACGAACACGAACACGAACACTCCAAATTCCTTAACAAACGAACACGAACAACCTCCGTTCGTTTATGTTCGGTTCGTTAACAGTCCTAATTAGATCTAACCTGGTTATCAATTCTTCTGGATTCATCTAAAGATGTCCCAATCACATGCAGGCCCCCAAGCCTTTTCACTTCTAATCCCTCATTTAAACAGTGTGACTCACAATCTTTCAAAACTGATAAGAATGTAAGTGCCACAGATGGGCCAAGAGGGTACATTTCAGATTGATCATCAGCAAGCTTCTGCAGCTCTTCCAATTCCATGGATTGGCTCATTTCTATAGATTCAAAAATTATAGATTTTGCCTTTTCACATGGTCATTTCTTACCCTCATTTTTGCATTCATACTTAGTTGTAAAGAAAATTAAATAACAAAACAGCACATGTCAATGCATTGAAATAATATAATTTTTATAAAAAATAAATAAAAAAATCTATTGTCAGTTTGAGGAGCATCTTGTGTCAGAGATGAAACCACAAAGAGATACAAATAAACAATCATGCATATTTTCATAAACCTCCTGTACCCACAGGCGGTTTAGCCAGTAAATGAAGAACAAATGAAAAATTTGTAATTGTTCAAACCTTATCAATCGCAGAAGAAATTGAAGAATCTTGAGTGTAATAATGTGATTCCCAGCCAATAGTTTTGATTCTCGACTTGAAACTGCAGTTATACCACGATAGTATTGGCCGCTTAGACATTTTGAGCTCACAAAGACAGCAAATAAAACACAATAGCTAACCATAATATAGACAAATAGAGGTATAATAACCGTAGAAAGAAACCTTATTTCAAACTCGAGTAGTAAAAAACTAAAATCTCATATTATGATTTTGGTTACTAAATACAAAAGTTTTAAGAATTAATTAAGTTTCCCTTTTTCTCTAGCTAGGAAAATTTTAAATAGTAAAAAACAGAGTATTGTAATTGACTCAAATATTCGACAGAGTTTGAGCAGCAAAGAAATTCAACAACATTCATTTAACAGTGAATGAGGAAAGATTCACAATTTGTTATTTGAAGAAGCGACCATGCATAGACTTGAAATTCCTTAACTGAAGTATTGAACAGCCAGCAGATCATATTTGGAATTAAGCATGAATTGTAATATACTAATATACATAAGATTTGAAGAGAGCTTGGATAAAGTCACAAATCCCACACTGGTGCAAGATGCATATTAAACTTGGCAACTTCTCTTTTAGCCACCAAAGTGTTGAATTTTGATTGTTGTTTAGGTGAATAATCTCAAGGTATCAACTTATTAGTCAAAAATTAAGGCTATCCTTTCTATGCACTTTAATATGTTAATTTAAAGCAATATGGTAACTTGTTGCATCTTTGTCACCTTCTATTATAAGGTTTAAGTGACCATAATTGAAGTTTGTTGGCTACTATGATTAAACCCGCTATTATTAAGGTTTTAAAACAAAATTATTAGGCAAAATAGCTTGTCAGATAGAGTGACCTCTACTCCTTGTATCCAACAGAGAAGAATAGTCAAAAGAAAGGTCTTGTTTAAAAGAAGAGAAAGCTGCTGATAATGACGGAATTCTTAATATCTCCTTGCACTTAAAATTGAATATTTAGCCAAAAAACCACTGACAAGCAAGAGCTGTAACATTATCTTCACATGATTTTAACAAAAGCATAATTAGCATAGTAAGCCAACTCATTTTCCAAAATCAAAACTTCAATTCAACTGCAATGTGTAACCAAAACTGCAATGCATAGTAAGCCAACTCATTTTCATTGAATATTTTGTAACCAGAATTCATATAGAAATATCACAGTAACCAGAATTGATTCAACTGCAATGCGTAAAATATGACACTAATCTGCTTAATCTGCTCACTATTTGTCAATACCAGGCTTAATATTTGACTGTTAATGCACAAAATACTTTACACTCAAATATTGAGAAGCCATAAAGAAATGGGAAAAGGGTCAAATAGGCCCTCGAACTTTAGCTTAAAAGTCAATTAGGTCCCTAAACTTTTTTAAGGTGCAATTGCACCCATCAACAATTCATTAAGTGCAATGAAGCCCAAAAACAAATTAATGACTTGCTATCACAGGTCATTAGGGTTCAGGCCACCTTCTGGCGAATTTTCCGGCAAAAAAAAAAAAAAAAAAAAAAAAAAAAAAAAAAGTGACCGGCGAAATTTTCAACAAAAGAAGTGACCGGCGAAATTTTTGGCAAATCTGGGTCGGTTGCTGGTCACATTTTTTTGTCGGAAAATTTGCCGGAAATGGCCTGAACACTAATGACCTATGATAGCAGGTCATTAACTTGTTTTTGGGCTTCATTGCACCTAAATGAATTGTTGATGGGTGTAATTGCACCTTTAAAAAGTTTAGGGGCCTAATTGACTTTTAAGCTAAAGTTCGAGGACCTATTTGACCCTTTTCCCTAAAGAAATACATACCAGAGAAACGGAATAGGCGACAGGGGAAGCGACGGTTGACGGAGAAGCAGCGCCGGCTGGCGGTGGGCGGTGAGAGGAAATTAACGGTGGTGGTCGTCTGAGCGATTGGCGGTGAGCGATGGGAGGAAATTAACGGCAGTCGTCAGAGCGTTTTTTGAGCGGAGAAGTCTGAGTGTTAGCAAGAGGTAGGGTTCTTGGCAGCGAGGGTCGTCTGAGCGTAAAACAAACAAATCCCAATTCTAGCTAGCGATGGTATCTAAGATCCGTCGTTAAATATTAAAAAATTACCTCCCGCTCGTAATTCTTGCGACGGGTCCAAATATCCGTCAGTAGAATATAAACTCACTTAAATTCACATTATAAATCCAGCGACGGCAATGAATTCCGTTGCTATCTAGCGATGGATAGGCAATTCCATCGCTATCTAGCGACCGATAAGCAAATCTGTCGCTAAATAGTAAGAACGAATAAATGTCTCTTGCAACTTTAACGACGGAAATATATTTCCGTCTCTATTCTGTAGCAATTAAAATTGTGAAATTATCCCGTGCAAAATTTCATCACAAATTCGTCGTAAATTTGCCTCTAATTTTTGCGCCAACATTTATCGCTAAATTTAGCTACGCATTTAACGACGGAACTATTCCATCGCAATTTCCGTCGTAAATCCGTCGCTAGACCGTCGTTAAATATTCATTTAACAAAAAAATTAAAATCTATTACTAATTTGTAGTTATTCCGTCGGTAAATTAGCAAGGGAATGCGTCCGTCGCTAAATCCGTCGTTATTTCATCGTTTTTTTGTAGTGAATATAGACTTCCACCATGTCTAAGTCTATTTCACCATAGACTTTTAACTCTGACAAGTCTAATCGCATTATAGTTTTTTATGCCTTGTCAAGTACATCTCAATATAGACTTTTAACTCTATCAAGTCTATCTCAGTATAGACCACCTTTAAAGGCTTATAGAGTAGTTAAGTACATAAGTCAGTTGTAAGTCTTTTCTTTCTATCATAGGCATTGTTCTTTGCAATGCAAACGACAGTTTGTGAATCACAATGTATATGTAGTGAAGGTGTTAGCTAGACACCCCCAAAAATCCACGTTTATCAACATATTTCTTAGCCACTCAGCTTCTTGGGATAACCCCATTATCTTTCATAAGAGGCGGTTATCCCTTTTCTACTCAAGTTAGGGATCTCTTTAGGTTTACCTCAACATAGACCATCCCAATTGAGTATAAGTCACCAGGAGCACTTTGTACTCATGTCATTATGCGGTGAATTCATTAGGTTTGTCTCAACAAAACCACCCTTTCTCAAAGAGTTATGAATTCATTAAGAGCTGTAGCTCAACCTCACAAGTACACACACTGTCGGAATGACCAACTAGTGTACTATTTTGTAACTCTTTTCATGGCTTCGTTTGACCATAGAAGTGGGATCCACCACGAATTCATTACCACTTGGACTTTAAGCCCTTCCAATGAGTCAGCGACTAATCCTCATAATTAGCCCTCAAGTAAGTTGATTCTCTTGACCAAACTTACATGCACTTTGACGAGTACTTTGTTTACTCGTAAATAATCCCTTGATATTTTCATGTTTAACATGAAACATTCTCTTTCATCATTATTCTCAATACCACAGAGAAACTTTTGATGAGAATATAAGGAGTTTATTACCCCCACAATGCAACACTTACAAATATTTGTTGTCAAATGTATTTGATCTCTTACCCAGACTGATCTTTGGTGCCTAACATTAGTTCCTTTGTAGACTGAGTTTTGCTGATTTGCTTTGTGGAGCATTATAGAAGCTTCGCACTCTGCCTGATACATGCTCAACAGTTGAATATATTTCAACAAACTTGGTTATCTCAATTGATCACAATTACCCTTTAATTAGGAATTATAGGTATTTCAATATGACTCAACCAAGAGTTTAAATAATATATATATATATATATATATATATATATATATATATATATATATATATATATATATATATATATATATATATATATATATACAAACGCTCATTGTTAGTAAGCCATAGAAATAATGTTGTCCACATGCTACATCAAGTTGAACAACATAATCACAAATTTCACATCATATTCTTATAAGAAATTAATGTTATACACAAGGAATATGTTCGAGCTCATATTTATTCGGAAATATCTCTCAACAATGAGACTTCAGAGTTGCCACTTGCACAACTTTCCATTCCCTTGAGAAAATTAAAACTCATATAAAGCATTCATAGGATGCAGATCAATATTACTATTGCAGTACTTCAACAATTTCTATTGCAAGGCTTTGATTAACAACATATGAGAGTCAACCTCATTTCAGGTGAAGATCAAGTGGCGCTCTAACTAGCCTGCATGATCAACACCCAACTTCTTAAAACTCCCAGGTCGAGTGGTGAAACCGAAGTTTTCTTAAAAACCATCTTCCTAGACAGAGTATTCAAGAACAATGACTTTTCCATGCTACCACCATAAATGTGAGTAAAGCCTTTGAAATTAAACTCAGTACACAATTTAAATATTTAAGATTATGTGATTGTAATATAGTATGTATCTCATCAAATAGTGCAATATTTGTAACATATCCACAATAATAACACATAATGTTGTAAATTGACATGTGCATAAGTACACAATTTATAGGCTTTATATCATATTGATGATTTAATCACTTAGCAGTAGTGTTAAATCATCACTTCTAACACAACAAATTCATAAAGCTCATACATGTAAATAATAACAATTCAATTATCTTTGTGTACACCGCTGTTAATTTTCTATATAATATTCAAAGCACTCACCATACAAAATATGGAATGGTGATTTCTAAAATGCTTGTCACAATATATATTTCACGTTTAACATGCTCTCAAAAGATAATAATCAATTGAATGCAAAGATATAGGCAAACCATCTTCTAAATTGTGTCATTATGATAATTTTAAGGGA
Source organism: Ipomoea nil (assembly GCF_001879475.1). Lineage (NCBI taxonomy): Eukaryota > Viridiplantae > Streptophyta > Magnoliopsida > Solanales > Convolvulaceae > Ipomoea > Ipomoea nil. Next base: position 131,318 of record NW_017616938.1, read on the forward strand.
CATGGTCAATGCCAATAATATATGACTACTAATGCTCAAGACAATCATTTGCATATGATAGTCTATTATCATATAAGTATGCATGTGCCATATTAAAATATGAGGAGGCAAATCTCATTGGCAAGACTGAGCTATGCAAAGAGTATACATGAATAATGACTCTTCAACTCCATGCTACAAACAAATTGCAACCAAAGACTTTGATATATACTTATTATATCTTTATACAAATAATTTCAGTACATGATTTAAATCTTTAGAACCATGTGACAAAGATATATAATTATATATGTATCTCATATTCAATTTGAAGGAACAAATAGCCCCCACTAATAAATTAATCATGCATAACTTTAAATTTATGTTCCCCAGTTATCTAACGCATAATCACTTTTTGATCTCATTTTGTGAAGAACATCATATATAACATTTTCGAACAACTCTAAATCCAAGAAACACATGCCTACACATAGACATAACAATATGCATGAAATATTGATCATCAAGATTAACCATTTATATCTTGGATGTTAAGAGTGAGAGAGCATGTTTAAGTAACATAATGATCTTGCTATTTCAATTCTTTAAGACCAATATGATATAAAAGATAATTATGTGATATATCATCATCGTAACTATAACTGCTTACACTTTAAATTCAAGAGCACACGATTTAATAATGACTAAGTCATAATATATACAAAATATTAATAATTTTGTATGCTGAAAAGCATGTAGCTAATTATCTCTTAGTTATGTCAATCCTCATGTTGTGCACACTGAAGATAACGAACCAAAAGATGAAATATAATATGGTGATGACGCATGAAAATATTTATAACACTCATTAAAAGAATTAACACATACACATGTATTAAAGAAATAATACTTAGCTCAGAGTTCGACAGACTTGAAGTGGATCATCATCTTAATCGCCTACCGGCGGTAGTTCAGACCGGTGAGAGGTTCGAGCTTGGCGAGGTCAAAGGAGGTTTAGATCCGAAGGTCGACATGATAACTTAAGCACAGATATTTGCTTTTAACTGTTGGAAAATTGGTCAGAATATGTCGTAGATCTAGGCTACTGTTTATATAGGTTGAGTATAGAAGAAATCTTGAATCAATCGGTGATGTGCGCAAGACACTACCTTAAAAGCAAATATTGCCCGGAGACGGTAACAGTCTTACCGGTTGCTTTCGACCAGTTAACACCGAAGCTCAGGATTGCAGAAGAGAAGAAGAGAAGAATGTATTGAGCGTTTAGAGCTCAGGAGGAGCAGGTAATTCTAGCTATAGAATTACCTGCTCCTCCTCTCTTAGCCATTCAATTTCCACTAAAATAGGGGAGTGGTGGAGAGGACCACATTTGTAGGAGTTAAACCTCACTCCACAATTTATTGTGGATGGAAATAATCCATACTTATTTGGGTGTTATTCCCAACATGTCAAAACAGTTAAAGGGAAAGCTGCCTATTCTACTGTCACCAATGCTTCATTTTGGCAAAGGGTTATATTATGCTTGAATGTTTTTGCAACGTTGGTGAAGGTGCTTCGCATTGTTGATCAGGATAAGAGACCTTCAATGGGATTTGTTTATGGTGAGCTTATGCAAGTCAAAGAAGACATTAAGAAGGCATTCAATGCAGTTGAAAGAAACTATGAGCTTATTATTAAGATAGTTGAAGAAAAGATGAGCAATAGGCTAGATTCTCCTCTTCATTTGATGGCTTTCATGTTGAATCCTTATTATCATTTTAAGGATCCTCAGCTTCATTTGGATGTAATTGTTTCTCTTGGATGAATTGAGATTTTTGAAACATACTATCATGGTGATATAGAAATGCAAAACACGGTATTGAATGATGAATTTCCCAAGTATAAGAAGAAAGAAGGTGTATTTGGGAAAACACTTGCGGTCAAAGGATGTGAGTTTAATAATGAGCGATATGATCTGATTAAATAAGTTACTACTTTACTAGTTTACTACATCTTTTGATATTTATACTTCATATGTTTTATACTTCATATGTTTTATACTTTTAATCTTTTATACAATTTTGAATTTTGATGTAGCAATGTGGTGGTCAACTTATGGTTTGGCAACTCCAAACTTGCAAACAATTGCTATGAAGATTCTATCTCTTACTTCAAGTTCATCGGGTTGTGAAAGGAATTGGAGTACATTTGAATGGGTTAGTTAAGTCTTTACTTAGTTATTTTTCATTTTTGTTTGCACACTTGATGGAATGATAGTTGATACATTTGTTTTGCACTTTTGCATATTTGTAGATACATACAAAAACAAAAACAAAACAAAAAAAAAAAGGTTGGAATCTAATCGCCTAAACAATCTAGTCTTTGTGCAATTCAATGCAAACTTGATGAACAAAAGGAAAAAAAGAGCAAAATGCAGAAACATTACTTGGTAGTGATTCAAGCTTGGCACAAGATTGGATTGTTGAGGATGAAGTTGAGGTTGTTGTTGAAGATGCAGTGGCTAATAATGAGGGTGATGAAGCATTAAGACCACGAAGGAGTTCTAGATTGAGGGAGCTTGAAGAAGAGAACTTTGAATCCGAAAGTGAAGAAGATGAAGTGGTTGATGAGTTTGAAGATGATGAAAATCGTGTGATAGATGGAGAAGTGGGAGAACAAAACCTTGAAGATTGAATACTTGAATTTGATATCTTGTTGGACTTAATTGTCATGTACTTTGTATTGAACTTTTGGAGTTTGTAATTTTGTATGGACTATGAACTATGAACTATGAAGTATGGAACTATGGACTATGGACTATGTATGAAGTTATGAACTATGGAGTATGGATTAATGGATTATCATATTATGATTTATGACTTATGAGTTGTGATTTTGACATTTTGTGGTTTTAACTTTTAATATTTTATTTGTATACTTGACTACTTGTATATAACTAATTAACTATATAGTATATAGTAATTAGTATATACTATATATAACTAATTAACTATATAGTATATACTATATAATTTACAATTAAACATTTAAACTAATGGATTATAATTTTTAAAATGTTTTTTAGACTTTTAGCCATTTTAAGTAATTAGATATTAGAATTTTACAATTTTTAGTTTTGACTTTTTTAAAAAAAAATTAAAAATTTTAAAAATAATAAAAATAATAAAAATAAAAATCGGCGCCTACCGTGTTTTGCAACATTGATCTCAACAACGGTATATGCTGGATATTTTGAAACGTGCTGGTATGACTGATTGCAAACCTCTATCCACTCAAATACCTATTTCAAAATCTCTTGCTAACTCTACAGATTTATATGATGATCTTACGCAATATCAAAGTCTGGCTGGAGCTCTTCAGTATCTTACTATCACCAGACCAGATTTATCCTTTGCAATCAATCAACTTTGTCAACACATGCATGCTCCTACGGTCAATCATTGGGAACAAGCGAAGCGTGTATTGAGGTATGTCAAAGGGACTCTATCTATAGTTTACGCATTCGAAAATCTGAATCCAGAGAATGCCTTCTCTGACTCAGACTGGGTTAGCTGCCCTGAAGATCATAAGTCAACCAATGGTTATGCTGTTTTTCTTGGGTCAAATCTTGTGTCTTGGGTATGCAAGAAGCAAAGAATTGTTGCAAGATCCTCTACAGAGGCTGAATACAAGGGGTTAGTTGATGTTTGTGGTAAAGTGATCTGGGTTCTCTCCCTCTTACGTGAGATTGGCATCAATGGGATTTCAGTTCCAAAACTGTGGTGTGATAATCTTGGTGCTACATATATGTGTGTTAATCCTATTTTTCATACTCGCACTAAACATGTTGAAATTGACTAACATTTTGTGAGAGACAAAGTTGCCAAGGGAGAGATTCAAGTCAACTTTATCTCTACCAAAGATCAACTTGCTGACATATTTACAAAAGCTTTAGCAGGTCCTAAATTTTCTTTTCTTAGAGACAAGCTACAGGTCACATCTGTACTCTGTGTTTGAGGGGGAGTATTAGGACTCTATCTATGTATTTGAGTCTACTTATGATTCCCAATCCTAGTCTCCCTAAGTCTCTCAATCCTAGTCTCCCTAAGCCTCTTCTTGTATATATACCTAGGTCTTATACAATTCATTACAGTTCTCATCCTCCCATCCCCCTCCCCCCCCCCCCCCCCCCCCAAAAAAAAAAAAATATTACTCCCTGATGTGACGGGTTCTGATAAACTATCTGTTTTTCATGTGGGTCCTAATACATGTGCATACATCAAGATTTTGTGTGTGAGAGTACAAATTGAGATTATAAAGTAGGAGTATACATAGTATTTTTCAATCATATTAGACCAATGTTTCCTGTTTTTTTTTTTTAAAAAAAAAAAAGTGAAATAATTTCATCCATTAATTTAGGTTGATCAACATTTACAAAATAAGGGGGAATAGGGAAAAAATTAGTGTCACTTCGTAATTATTACAATCTTTGAAAATTTTGTAATATTAATGAAATTCCTTATGCATTTTCTCATTTATTTTCTAACCATTGATAACTCATATTGATAAATATAATTTTTTTCAAAATTTTTATAAGAAACATTGTTCTCGCTCTAACATACTACAACTACGCAAAAATAATACGGAGTAATAGGTAACAAAAATAGATAAGGATAAATGAGTTCTTATAAATAAAAATAAGCTATCAATCCAAATGGAAGTTCACAGGTTCGAGTCTCATCCCAATCAAGGATGATGGCATAATTATGACATCATAATAGGTAACAAAATATAGGTAAGGATAAATGAGATATTATAAATAAAAATGAGTGCCTTAAAAAAAAAGTTATTATTCCAAACGGGAAGTCACATGTTCGAGCCTCATCCCATTCAAGTATGTTGGCATAATTATGTTGAGCAGATACTATAGATAGGGCTATATTTATAGCAAAATATATATATATATATATATATATATATTTCTAAGAACACATGAATACCTTAGAGTTAATTCCAGCAATGGTCCTCCGACTATTGTGATTTTCCAAAATTAGTCACGTCTTTCAATTTGGACGAAATAAACCCTTGACTATAAAATTCGTTCCACTATTGGTACTTCCATTAACATGGCGTTGCACAACCGTTAAATAAAGGGGTACACGACTAATTTCCTTAGCTATGTCTCCTTATTGTCCTTCATGTTCAACGACTTCAGTAATTTTCTTAGCCGTGCCCGGTGGATTAGGCGAGGAAAGCGAGAGGAATCCTGATGGAAAGCTGTCCGATGGATTCATGTCTGTTGGTTTGATACAATAATCCACCGTTTGCTTACAACCAAGCGGAAAGCTCTCCGGTGGCTTTCGCCGCAACAAACCTTTAACAAAACCCACCTGTTTGTTTACACCCAATGTCAGTCCATCCACACCAGGTCCATTTTCCCCTGCCAGGACACCCCGACCGCCAAAATCAAATACTCAGCGAAACTGAACATCCCAAACCAGCTGTCGGTGGTGATGTCCGCCAAGCACGTGGGAAGGCGGTCCCCGCTGCCAGCCGAAGCTCATGGAGTGTGTGAGGATGCAAAGTAGTGCGCGGATCGTCGTGTCGTGGAAGAGTTTGTGATGGAACAGTCGATTCCTCCATATATTTGCCTTCGCAATTGGGGAACTAGGGTTCCGGGAGGTGGGGCCACGGACGAGGGTCTATTCAGAGGTTGCCCCTACGGTGTTGGATGCTACCGCCAAGGAGTTTGCAGAAACAGAGGAGATGATCAAGGTTAGAGAGACCCTTTTTGGACCTTATGAATGGGAAAGATTTGATTTATTGGTTTTGCCTCCAAGTTTCCCCTATGGAGGAATGAAGAACCTGAGGATGGTCTTCCTTACACCCATTGTGATCAAAGTCGATGCCAGTTGAGTAGCTCATGATCTTGCTCATATTTTCCTTGCACCGTTTATTAATTTACACCCAATGTCAGTCCATACACGTCATGAATCCATCGTCTGTTTACACCCAATAATCCATCCTGTATGGACAGCTTTCCGTCGAAATTTCTTTCGCTTTCCTCGCCAAATCCACCGGGCACGGAACAGGAAGGACAAGAAAGAGACATAGCTAAGGAAATTACGCTTGTACCCCTTTACTTAACGGATGTATAACCTCATGTTAACGGAAGGACCAATGGCGGAACAAATTTAATAGTAAAGGGTCTATTTCGTCCAAATTAAAAGACGAGGACTGATTTTGGAAAATCACAATAGTCAGAGGACCATAGCTTAATACCAGAGTTCTCAAACAATGGAGTAAGTCTATTATCGGGAATAATTTTCATCTCCATATATTATGTGAACCAAAAATGTTGTAAATGTTATATTAGGTGGGATATTTGGGAATATCAAAAGTGAATAAGAGATATTGGATTCTTCTACTAAAAAGGGAATATATAACAAAATATTTTAGTTAAATCAAGCAGGTTGAGATAATAGGAAAAAAAAAAGTGGCATATAATAAAAATGTTATATATTCCCTTTTTAGTAAAGAGGCATGCGAATAAGAGATATTGGATTCTTCTACTAAAAAAATTAATCTATAAGAAAATATTTTTTGAATAAATTAAATTCATATAATTTGTTAAGAATTTTTAACATATTTTTTAACGGCAAATTATATTGTGCACTGCAGTGCATAATTAATTATGCACCGCGCACCAAAACGATGTCGTTTTATTTAATGAAAAGAAACGGAATCCGTTTCGCGCCGTTCCGCAAAAAATAACTTTGTTCTTCAGTTTCATTTTGTATACACTGCAGTTTCAGTTCAACACAACTACAGTTTCATTTTGATATAACTACAGTTTCATTCAATATTTATACACTCAAATATGTGAAAATGTTATTTAATTTAATTTTATATACACTATAGTTTCATTAAAACACAACTACATGATCATTTCGATATAATTACAACTTCATTGTTCAATATACACTCAAATATATGAAATGTTATTCAGTTTCATTTGATATATACTGCAGTTTCATTTCACCACAACTACAATATCATTTTGATATAACTGCAATTTCATTTGATAATATAAAAATAATACGTGAGGCAGTGTCGGTTTAAATACACTGTAGTGTCACTCCGTTAACACTAACAACACGCCGTTTCTTTATTTTAAGAAATGACGTCGTTTTAATGCGCGGCGCATAATCGATTATGCATCGCGATCCACGATATAACGACTGTTTTTTAACCCACACATTTTTAAAAATTTGTGTTGAGAGATATTGGGCTTTAGTGTCAATTTTGCTGGCTTGTAGGTTTCGTGAAGCCCAAAAAGAAGCCAATCCAGAATCTTGCCAATAGTTATGCTGTGGAACCGAATGCACCATGCGCATGGTGTATACGATGCAAAATGACGTCGTTTGGACTAAAAACGCGCGTCCTACTTAAAAAAATAAAAATTCAGGTTTGATTTTCGGCAATAGCATTATTGTGGATATATAGTTATGAATTTCTGGATATATAGTTATGAATTTATGGATATTTAGTTCATTCATTGTAGATATTTAGTTTATTCATTGTAGATATTTACTTCATTCATTCACTGTGGATATATAGTTATGAATTTATGGATATATTGTAGATTTTTACTTCATTCATTCACTGTGGATATATAGTTATGAATTTATGGATATATAGTTATTAATTTATGGATATATAAAAATGATATTGCCGAGAATCGAACCTGATTTCTTTTTTAAGTGGGACGCGCATTTTTTTAACAAAAACGACATCGTTTTGCATTGTATGCACCATACGCACGGTGCATTCGATTGCACAGCATAATTTGCGGAATCTTGCAGATTCAATTGTGAGAAATTCAGGTAGAGCCCATCTGGTAGTGAAGCCCAATAGCCTATCCCATCTATCTTAATGACTTAATTTACTGTGACCAATCGTTATACCCTGCACCACGGCGCGCATAGCATTGTGCGTCCCGCGTCTTCCAAAACGATGTCATTATGGTAACTTATGTAAGGAATTGATGTGATTATGTGTATTTGTTTATAAATTATGTGTATTTATTTATACAATTATGTGTATATGTTTATACAATTATGTACATTTTTATACAATCATGTACATCTTTTTATACAATTATGTACATCCAAAACAAGAAATTTATGTGTATTATGTTAAGAGTTGATGTTTATTATGTTAAAAGTTTATGTATATTATGTATTATGTTAAATTATATGTATTATCTTTTTTTAAAAAAAAAGTATGTGTATTTTGTTATACAATTATGTACATTCATGTATACAATTATGTGTATTCTAGTATAAAATTATGTACATTTTTGAACCTGAGATTTTTTTTTAAAAAAATAAAATTAACCGCCAACGCATGGTAGCGAAATTTCAAAAAAAAAAAAATCTGAAACGACATCGTTTTGCATCAGGGGGCACAATGCAATGCGCGCCCTGGTGCAGGATATATTTTGGCTACTGTGACAGCAACTTTGTAGTCTAGCAATAATAACTTGTAACATTATGTGTCAAGTGACAATTTATATCATAGATCAGGATTCACATAGTATTATAGACCATGGATTGAAACAGTAAGGTACATAATTCTTACTTATAAAGTACAGAATTTCATAAGACAAAACACAAAAAATCACAACACAAGACACATAGCATAGCATTATGGACCTAACTGGATTGAATACAGAATTCATATTCGTAAGGTACAGAATTTCATAACATAAGACCCAAAAAAAAAAAAAAAAAAAATCAAAACATAAGACACATACACACGTTACATATATATATATATATATATATATATATATATATATATATATATATACATATATATATATATATATATATATATATATATATATATATATATATATATATATTCAAATATGATTTAGGTACATAATTTGTGTTCATAGCCACAAAATTTCACAATACTAGATACAAAAATCAATAACATAAGACACAGTTACTAATTTGTTCCAGGGACAAAATTGATACTTGTTAGTAATAAAATAATTCCATTATAACATATTGTTTATATTTGTGGTTATAGATTAAGTCTATTATTCTAGTCTATAGTTTAGGAGAGTTAGGTGGTAGCTTTCCTATAGGACTCATCATTGTAATCTCTCTGTAACTAATCAGATTTTGAATTCTATCATCTCATCTGGTATCAGTTAGCGATAGGTTGTTTCTTGTTAATCATTTCTCGAAAATTTTCCAATGTCGACAAATTCTTCCAAGCGTACAGTAACCACCACCACCGTTCCCGCTCCGGTTAACACCAATTCTCTCACCTCAGCCCACCACTTCGTCTCCATCAAACTCACCACGAGAAACTTCATATTCTGGCGTACCCAAATAGTCCCCTTCCACCGTGGCCAAGGCCTCCTCGGATATATTGACGGTGAACACCCGTGTCCACCGGAGACCGTCACTGTAACTCCCTAGTCCGGCGACTCGGCAGCGACGGCGTCCGGCTCCACCACCGCTCCGAACCCCACATACACGGCATGAATTCAACAGGATCAGTCAATCCTTTCCTTGCTCATTTCGTCTCTCTTCGACGAAGTGATGCACCTTGCAGTTGGACGGAATACCTCCCGCGAAGTATGGGAATCCATCACGTCCACGTAGGCTTCTACGACGCGTTCCCGATGCCTGAGTTTGCTCGGGCAATTTCAAACTCTTCGACAGAGCGCTGGTTCACCGGCCGAATACCTCGGCAAGGCTCAGCTCATCGTCAAGGCTCTCTCCATTGCCGGCAAACCACTCTCCGTGGCTGAGCAGATCTTGTATGTTCTGCGGGGACTCCGGCCGGAGTTCCGAGCCATGGCGAGCTCCCTCATTGCTTCCGGCGCACATGTAACCATATCTCAGCTCTCCAATCATCTGCAGGCCCAGGAGTTTATATATTCCGATGACTTCACTGTGGGTGATTCCTTCGGCTCATCGGGCTCGCCAGTTGTTTTTTTCGTTGGCCGAGGTCGAAATAGTGGGGACTCCAACAGCTGCGGCAGAAACTCCGGCAATGGTCGAGGCAAGTAGGGCCGTGGCAGAGGTGGCGGTGGACGAGGTCGCGGTAATCCGAGATGCCAAATTTGCAGATCACATGGCCACACGGCCATATACTATTACAAACGCTACGACGAACGCCCGGCCGGTCACGCCAACATGGCAGTTCCCGGAGATGCTGTGGCTTGATCGGCGGTGGAGGCGTGGTACCCGGACACCGGCGCGGCGTCTCATGCGATTTCGGACGAACAGATGATGCAACACTCCGACGTCTACACTGGTGGCGATGTGCTCAAAGTCGGAAATGGAGCAGGTTTGAGTGTTACCCGTGTTGGGCATGCTGTTATCCCATCCGTGTCAAAATCCTTAAAAATGTCTAAAATATACCATGTGCCTAAATTGTCGTTACCACTTCTATCGGTTCATCGTTTCACTAATGAGAATAACATTTTTTTTAAAATTTCATAAAAATCTATTTTTTGTGAAGGACTGCAACACCCAGGGGCGGTGCTTCTTAAGGGGTCCACTTCGGGCGGTTTGTACAAGATGTTGGTTCCCTAGTCTCATTGTGTCTTTCTTACGCCAAAGCATCGCCAGAGGTTTGGCATCAACGGTTGGGTCACCCACACAGTCAAGTCCTACAGAGTATTCTTAAAGAGTGTCCAGTCACTCACAATAAAGTTGGTTTGTCACGATTGTGCTCGCCGTGTCAGTTAGGCAAATCGGCGCGATTTCCACTAGATAGGGTTTCTAATTCTAGCATGAATGTTTTAGACTTGGTATATACGGACATATGGGGTCCGTCACCTGTTATCTCTATTTCTGGTTACCGTTATTTTGTTCTATTTGTAGACGACTTTACTCGGTTGCTGGTTTTACCCATTAAGGTTAAAATCATATATATATAAAATCTTTGAATTGTTTCAGGCAATGGTAGAACGACGGTTTTCGCGTTCTATCAAAGCCATCCAGTCTGATTTAGGGGGTGAATATCGTCGCATTCACAAAGTATTTGAATCCCTTGGCATAACGCACAGACAGTCGTGCACATATACACACAAACAAAATAGACACGTTGAGCGCCGGAATAGACATATCATCGAAACCGGGCACTACTTGCTGAAAGCTCAACTCCTCTAAAATATTGGGATTATGCTTTTGAAATAGCCACCCACCTAATCAATTAATTGCCTACCGTCTTCCGCTATACAGTTTCAGAGTCCATATTACTGTCTACATAAAACACAGCCCAATTATACCTTATTCCGTGTCTTCGAGTGCAGGTGTTATCCTTATCTTAGGCCATATAATCGGCATAAGATGAAGTATTGATCTGCACCCTGTGTCTTCTTAGGTTACCCTGTTTCATTTAGGGGATATCGATGCATGGACCTAAACACGGGGAAACTCTTCATCTGTCGTCATGTTCGATTTGATAAGACTGATTTCCCATTTGCTTTGCAGTCGTCTTTGCAAGCTGACAACAATCTAGCCACTACTATGCCTTGGGGATCCGGTCCAGTAGTGGTTCATCCTCAAAATACATCGGTAATAGAAGAGGTGCCACTAGCGCAAGAGCCCGTACCTATGGCTATAGAGGCTCTCCTCCGGCAGCTGCTGTGTCACGTGCAAACCCGTCTCAAACTCAAGACGGAGGACACATAATGCGCACTCGGCGCAAAACTCGGTGTACCTCTTACCACAACTGTGGACCCCACTTGTTACTCTCAAGCTGTGGGACACCCGCAATGGCGGGATGCTATGGATCAAGAGTTCAACGCTCTACTGCATAACAACACGTGTCAGCTAATACCAGCTACACCGCATATGAATATTATTGGCTGCAAATGGGTGTTCCGCACCAAACGCAGAGTCGATGGCTCTGTTGAACGCTATAAAGCGCGTCTAATCGCGAAGGGGTTCAACCAGGTAGCCGGTGAGGATTTCTTTGACACATTTAGTCCTGTAGTGAAACCGACTACGGTACGTATATTGTTTTCTCTTGCAGTGTCCAGAAAGCGGACTCTACGCCAGCTAGACGTTCACAATGCGTTTCTTAATGGGCACCTGGTCGAAACTGTTTATATGAAACAGCCACCTGGCTACGAGGATCCCGCACATCCGGATCATGTCTGTCACCTTCAACGCAGCCTCTACGCGCTAAAACAAGCATCCCATGCCTGGTTCAGGCGCCTACACGAGTTTTTTACATCAACCGGGTTTTTGGCGTCTAAAACCGACGTATCGCTATTTTACTACACAGCAGGTGACTCCCGTGTTTACTTACTAGTATACATCGATGACATCATCATGATGGGCAACGACTCGGACTTAATTGACACTCTGCTCCATCAGCTATCAACAACGTTCAAGATTAGGGATCTCGGCACACCGAACTTCTTTTTGGGAATCGAAACTTTATCTGTTAACAATGGGCTCATACTGTCTCAACGTCGATATATGAAGGATATCTTGGCTCGAGTTGGCATGAGCGACTGCAAAGCCTTGGCAACAACAGCTGTGGTCACACAACCAGCCACACCGTCACTTAACCCATTTGATAACCCAACGCAATATCGGTGCATTGTAGGGGCTCTTCAGTATCTTACTATCACTCGCCCGGATCTCTCCTACTCCGTTAACAGGTTGTGTCAGTTCATGCACTCTCCCACTGAAGATCATTGGGCATTACTCAAGCGGTTTCTTCGGTATGTGAAAGGCACACAAGACTACGGGTTACGATTGAGGGCGTCACCAACCTCCGACATTAGTGCTTTTACTGATTCCGACTGGGCCAGTTGTCCGGTTGACCGTAAATCCACCAGTGAGTATGCAGTGTTTCTTGGAGATAATCTTATCTCATGGCTCTCTCGCAAGCAACGCACAGTCGCCAGGTCCTCGACAGAAGCTGTGTATAAAGGGCTTGTTGATGTCTCTGCAGAGGTAACCTGGGTTGTCTCATTACTTCAGGAACTAGGCCTACACTCCGGTACACCGGCTACATTATGGTGCGATAATCTAGGGGCCACATACTTGGCTACCAATCCAGTTTTTCACGCCCGCACTAAACATGTTGAGATCGACTATCACTTCGTCCTGGACAAGGTCGCATCCGGGGACTTCGTTGTCAACTGTCTCTACAAAGGATCAGCTGGCAGATATCTTCACCAAACCGCTACCAGCACCGCGTTTTCAGACTCTACGAGACAAGCTCAATGTTGTTACCCTCCAACCTTATGCTTGAGGGGGTGTGTTAGTAATAATATAATTCCATTATAACATATACTTTATATTTGTGGTTATAGATTAAGTCTGTTATTCTAGTATATAGTTTAGGAGAGTTAGGTGGTAGCTTTCCTATAGGACTCATCATTGTAATCTCTCTGTAACTAATTAGATTTTGAATTCTATCATCTCATCATACTCATAAGGTACAAAATTTCATAACGCAAGACACAAACAATCATAACACAAAACACAAACACATGAACCAGAGTCCATAGTGCAGTGTGAACTATGGTCTATGGTATAACGATTGGTGTAAAGTAGCTTGTAGATCAATGACACCTCTGTGGGCATTGACTCTTTATACTTCAATAGGTTGAGAAAAGTACGTATAAACAGATATTACATTGTAATAGAGTGAGTAAAAAAAAAAAAACTTGAAACATTATGTGATAACTTGGCAAGTTATCAAAGAGATTTAGGTGCAATATACAACCAAAATGGTCAAACAATTGTTTTCATGATCACAATATTTCAAATTTGACTACTATAGTATCCCATATAACTATTGAAACCCTAAGCTAGTATCACTAAAGAGATCATAACTTCCTCTCTTTCAAACTCCCTAAGAATGCCCTGAAAGATAGGTTTTGAGTGCTCGTCCATTTTAGTTATCTTGACCTATTTATATAGGCAGTATAAAACATTCAAGATTGCACGCCATTCTTAGATCAGAATGACTTGTTTTCTTTTTTTGTTCAAAAGTCCTTTATTTGGTTGAATGTACTTTATTCTGACACCATTTTGATCAATATTTTGTTATTTAAAATTATGATTTATTCTCTAATTATATTTAAAATTTGTTCTGGCATCGAAAATAAATTTTGAATTGTTAATTGAGTCCCATCAATAGATATACAATGCCATGCACATGCTCATAATTCCTTTGTTGAATCTCGATCAACTTCAAAAGAAAGGAAGAAGGAATGGTGATCCAAAGCTTAGAGGTGCAGCCTACTCACATGCTACCATGGTTGAGTGGTGTCCATAGCCAAATGTGGCTAAACACAAAGATGGAAGCAGAAAGGTTAGGCCCTTTATCCCATTCATCTCAGCCGTTGATGCCCCATACTCCTTCCCAAGTTACCCCTTCACAAAAGTGTCAGATTCCACTACAAATTTGTCCAAACCAAGACAAAAGTTCAGTTGCCAAGCCCTTGTAACTGTGTTATTTTTTATTTTTTTTTAAATTTATATTTTTTTTTTTGAGAAAACTGTGTTTTTTTTAAAAAAAAAAAAAAAAAAAGAAGAGAATTCCCCTTAAACTTCTAAGAGCATCCACAATGGTTGGGGAGAATTGGGGGATAATGTAAGAGTGATTAGGAGAGATAAGGTGGGAAGGGGAGGAAAAAAAAAAACCAAAATCAAAAAAACAAAAACAAAAAAAAATATTAATAATAAAAAAAACAGAAGGTCAGGCGCGCCGGTGTGGACTACTGCTGTGCACAAAACGCGCACAGCAGCCAATGTTTCTTTTTTCTTCTTCTTCTTCTTCTTTTCTGCCCTTATCCCCAACTTTGCAGATAAATTATTCCCAAATTTATTCTCCCCCACATTAGTTATAAACTTGAGTTGAGTGAATTAATGCCTGCATTCTCCCCACATTATCTACTGATGTAGATGCTCTTAGGTCCTATAAACTTGCCTACTCGGGTCCTCTACACACAAGAGATGCTGTCAAAAAGGATTGCATCTTATCCCGGAAGCTTAAAGCAATCTCAAGTTCTCAACAATAGGAAATTTTATGTGATCTTTGCAGTGAAAAGTAAGAAACAGATGGGAGAGAAGATGAAAAAAGAAAAAAAATATCTGAAAACAAAAAATAAAAAAATTATAATAATAAGAACATTTACGAGCCTAGATGGCACGTGCAGTAGCTCTTATCAATTTATTCCCATTTAATAGGACTCACAAAAAAAAAAAAAAAAAAATCAGGAAAAAAAACATCCAAAAAACTTCTTATCCCATCCATTCACAAACCACCCCTAATTTTTGTTTCTGAAAAAACCGCTCTTGGAGATACCCTTACATTACGCGTTATTTTCGGTTCCCTTTAACTCTTACCAAGTACCTGGTAATCTTCTTTCATATAGTCATTTCCCACCACACATCAGTCGAGAACCAAATGATATGATACATATACTAACACCTTAACTCCAATCCAAAAGCAAGCTTAAAAATGGAGGGTTAGCCCCAAGTTAAATACATTCTACAATCTCTTGTTGAGTCAATGTAGAATCATATAAGTATTTCAATGGTCTTGCAACTTTAACAAAGGATGGTGTCATGAGAAATATAAAAAGAACTGAATTTTAAAGATATTTACTACACATTTTAATTTTAGAAAAAATAACAATTTTAGTCTAATCAGTTGTTATATATATATATATATATATATATATATATATATAGTTTTTCATTATTTGTTGCCAGAATTTTAACATAATCTTAACATACATATGGATCAAATCTACCACTTACATAAGAATTTAAAAAACTAATTTACATTGAATAGTTAATGGACTAAATCTATACCACGATTGCACTTAAGTGACTAAAAATCCTCCACATATTAAATGATTATTAATTACATGAAGCAATTTCTTTTTTTTTTTTTTTAATCAATCAATACATGTCATGTACTCATGTGGTGAAGTATATATTTGTGATGAAATTACAAATAATATTTTTAAAACAAATTAGTAATATGGATACATATATCACTTAATCATTGACATTTATGATAATATATAATATAACTTGGTCAACGTTTATTTTGACCACTTTGATTGAATACATTCTCAGAAAAAAAAAAAAAAAAAAAAAAAAAAAAAAAGAAGAAGAAGAAAATTTTAAACAATTTTCAATTTGGTTAAAAAGACATAGAGTAATAATAGAATTAATACTATTAAATTTGGAAAAGTTAAAAAAATATATTTAAATTTAAAATAAAAAGTGATGCATTTGATAAGAATGACATTATTTATAATGCTAAAATTTTTTAAAGATGAATATATTTGGTTATTCCAACTGAATCTCCCATTAATAATTACTAGTATTTGCGCCCATGCGATGCACGGAATGGATTTGTTGTAATATATTAAGAATATTTGGATTGATATATAATTATTTAAATTAGAATATCAAATATTATATAGTGCAATTGAAAATATAGTTTGGATCTTTTATATGTTTTGATGTTATCATTGCTTGAATTTGAGAAAATAATTGCTCAAATTAATAGCTAATGTGTAAATGTACGCATGCGATGCTGTAAAATATATTTATCATTGTTTAGCATTTTTTATAAATTAGGCAAACGTGCTCATTCTTTAGCAACTCAGTTATAGGAATGAATTGCTATCCTAATTCATTCGTATGGAAAATATATTTTTTGTCTAGATATATAGCAATTTTGTCATTTAAAAAAACATAATATCACCGACTGTATTTACACATTATTGAAACCTCATTGTATACGACATTAGCAGTAGCAACGCAATCTTGTCAATCCTCGTCTATAGTTAACATCTTTAGTCCATTAGGATGTGTGACTCGGGTGAAAATATATAATTATAGAGTATCAGTCAATTAGTGATCCTTTTATATTTTCAGTCAATTAGTAATATCATATTCATTTTCAGCCAATTATTCATTTTTATTTTCTTTCAATTAGTCAATTAGAATATCAGATTTATTGATATTTTTACCTAATTTTCATTCTATTTTTAATTGATGATGTAAAATATTATTATTAAAATATTTCCGTTTCATTTTTAATTTACCTTTACTCTTGTTTAAAATATGCATTTACTATTGATGATGTAGAATATTATTATTAAAATATTTATGTCCAATTTTTCATTAAAATGCAATGATCTGACCATTTTTTGTTCATTTTAGTCAATTATGAATCATATTTTATTTGTAGTCAATCCTTTTATATTTTCAGTCAATTAGTAATATCATATTCATTTTCATCCAATTATTTTTTCTTTTTTCAATCAATGAGTTAATTAGAAATCATATGCACTGATATTTTTACATAATTTTCATTGCAATTTTAACTGATGATGTAAAATATTATTATTGAAATATTTCTGTTTCATTTTTAATTTTTGTTCTATTTTTAATTTACCTTTACTATTGTTTAAAATATGCCTTGTAGAATATTCTTATTGAAACATTTTGTTTTCATTTTAAATTTACATTTACTTGATGATGTAGAATATATTATCGAAATATTTTCTTTCTATTTTTAATTTTCATTCCATTGTTTAAATTTGTGAAATATTTATGATATAATTGTGATTTAATTTATTGTAATATTATAGAGAAAAATTAAAAAGTAATGATTTGATCATTTCCTTTTCCATTTTAGTCAATTATGGATAATTTTTTTCACCCAATTATTGATATTTATTTCTCTTTCCAATTAACCTAATTTTCATTCTTTTTTCAATTTTTAATTTTCAGTCAATTATTAATATTTATTTTCTTTTCCAATTTACCTAATTTCCATTCCATTTTTATTTGATAATGTAGAATATTATTGTGAAATATTTCTGTTTCTTTTTAATTTTTGTTTTTTTTTTTTTAATTTACCTTTACTATTTACTATTGTTTGGGCTGAAAATCAGGTAAATAGGATTTTGTTTTAATTATAGTATAGATTAAAATATTAAAATAAAAAGTGATGCATTTGATAAGAATGACATTATTTATAATGCTAAAATTTTTTAAAGATGAATATATTTGGTTATTCCAACTGAATCTCCCATTAATAATTATTCAAATATAATTAATGGAAATACCGAAATATTTATAATTTTGAATTCTTTTACATTGATAATCAAATTTGGTGAATTTTAATGTCAAATGCCTAAATATAGAAAAGTAATAATCAAACATTATACGTGACGGTCAAACTCTATAAATATGGTTATATTAAGTCTATATTAATTTCACAATGCACTATTGAAAATTATGGAATTTCCAACCACTTGAAAGTGATCTTAAATCATGTTGAAAGTAAAAAGTGGTCGAAAATAGCAACAAAGGTTTTTCCGAATACGAAAAGTGATCGGAACAAGGCTTTCGACTTGATTTAAAATCATTTTCAAGTGGTTGAAAATTCTACAATTTCCAGCACTGATGATAGAGACATCAGATATTATACATAAAAAATAAAAGTTCATTGTAACATTGGTCATTTTTTGAAAAACACAATACGCAAATTAACGAGTAATATCGTCATTGATAGTAGAATTAAAGATAAATTATCTCACAATAATAAATTGCTACATTAAAGGCCAACGGTTCGATTCTTCTTCCAAAAGGAAGAACCCCAACCCTAAGGCCCCCCCACATCCCGGAAGTTCATGGTAACATTGGTCATTTTTTGAAAAACACAATACGCAAATTAACGAGTAATATCGTCATTGATAGTAGAATTAAAGATAAATTATCTCGCAATAATAAATTTCTACATTAAAGGCCAACGGTTCGATTCTTCTTCCAAAAGGAAGAACCCCAACCCTAAGGGCCCCCCACATCCCGAAAGTTCATGGTAACATTGGTCATTTTTTGAAAAACACAATACGCAAATTAATGAGTAATATCGTCATTGATAGTAGAATTAAAGATAAATTATCTCACAATAATAAATTGCTACATTAAAGGCCAATAGTCCTTCATTTGTTATTCTGTCCATTTGGTGTTAAATAAATAGACAATTCAGTAATTTTAATATTGGCATCTCTTTACTCATAGACATGTGAACTGCGAAATCTTTTTTTTTTTTTTTTTTTTTACGAATTACTCCCAGAATTACTCCTAAAACTGCGAATATAAAATTTGATTTGCAGGTCCGGGAGTAATTCTGGGTGTAATTCGTACAAGAAAGAGGAATTTCGCACTTCATAAGTTGAAAGTAAAGAGAGATCAATATTGACATACTGAATTATCCCTTTATTTAACACCAATTTGACGGAATAAACAATGGAGGACTAAATTGAGCGAAACACAAAAGTCTGGGACGATATTAGGTCACCAAAGTCGTTTAGGACGAAATTGAGAAAAACCACTATAGTCGAGGACGATTTTGGGTATTAACTCATTTACATTTTTATTCATATTAAATTAACTATAATTTTTTTTCTTATAGAAGGTGTAGAAAGTTTTTAAATAATGTTTCAAATCTTATATATAATAAAGCTATATGGTCTTGTGAAAATTGAATGTTGCATTTAATTTTCAAAAGACCATATGACTTTAAGATATGAAAGTCTTGTGAAAATTAAATGGGCTTTAAGATGTGAAAATTACTTTAAGATGTGAATATTAAATGCAACATTTAATTTTCACATCTTAAAGCCATATAGCTTTAAGAAGCATGCATGCAACCCCAAAGTCCATAAGTTTGAAATTAATATATAGCATAGCTATGTGGCTTAATATTTAAGATTGTTGATGTGCATATTGAGGACTACTGAGACAAAGATGCGTTATTCGGGATTCATCGGATACTATCCAACAACACTCTCCAACTTAATTGGCGTGAAGTAGGCTTAGTAACATTAAGATTATATTCTCAAATTATTAGTTCTCATCTTTAATTTTATTGATTACACACTTAATTCGATAGTATTTGGAAGAAAAAAATCAATGTTCTAACTAAGATTGTGATTTTGGTCTTTAAAGGTCAATTGTATGTTGCTACATCTAGAGTTAGAAATCTCAAAGGTCTAAAGATTTTGATCCGTGGTGACTCTAAAATTGTAATTCAATTACTATTGTTGTTTATTCTTAAAAATTTATAATATTAAATACTATGTACTAAATTTTTAATATAGTTTAAGATTTGTAGTAATCACCCACCTTAAATATTATTTTAATTGTAAATATATTTATGTTCATAATTTTATCATAGGAATTCACACATAATAATTATTAAATAACAAAAATTTTATATATGAATAAACCTCATATAGTGTATATTTTTATAACATATTTTCCGTGCATCGCACGGGACAAATACTAGTAATGAAGTAATAAATGTTATTGTATCTATGAAGCAACGTCATTAATATTGTTTTTTTTTTTCGAAATTTTATGGCAGTTCAAATAGGAGAAAGAGAAAAAGAAAATAAAAGAAATAATTTTGATAGAACAAATTTAATAAAATTCACGCACTATGCTAGAAGGTGATAATGCGTAAAAGTTGAGACCTATAAAAGTTTTGAACTTGCAGTATGAAAAAATCTTACCCCCATTACTCCATTATTGGAAGAAAATACCCAATATTTTATTTATGAACCCCCGCCCCCCCACCCCCCCCCCAAATCGTTATGTTCTGGACCCGTGTTCAGCATGTAACAGTGCCTAACGGCATTGTTATCTCTTTTTTTTTTTTTTTTTTTTTTTTTTTTTTTTTTTTTTTCTAATTTCAGATTCGTTATAGGAGTATATGTTCATAATTTTATTATTATATGTTCATAATTGTAAGTTCATAATATCAGAGTTCTATGTTCATAATTCAATAACTGTACATTCATAATTCCGTAACTGTACATTCATAATTCAATAACTGTAACTTCATAATTTTCGAAGCTCTATGTTCACAATTTTAGAGCTCTATGTTCATAACTTTATCACTATATGTTCATATTGTAAGTTCATAATGTCAAAGCTCTGTGTTCATAATTCCATAACTGTATATTCATAATTACATAACTGTACATTCATAATTATATTGCATAACAGTACATTCATAATTCCGTAACTGTACATCCATAATTCAATAACTGTAAAATCATAATTTTCGAAACTCCATGTTCACAATTTTAGAGCTCTATGTTCATAATTTTATCACTATATGTTCATAATTGTAAGTTAATAATGTCAGAATTCTGTATTTATAATTTTATAACTTACATTCATAATGTCATAACTGTACATTCATAATCCCATAACTGTATATTCATAATGACACAAACGAATAACGTCATTAACGGCGAGACAAAATCAAAATTTTTTTTAACTGGAATGACGCGTTTTTTTTTAAAACGACGTCGTTTTGGACCCATGTCCACAATGCATTGTGGACACAAATCCAGGGCATAATTTCCCCCCCCCCTCCCCCTCCCCCTCCCCCCTCCTAACAAACTACAAATGGAATTGCTCTAAAATTTTTTGTGAAATATTCCAATTTTTTTTTAATGGGTTGAGATTATATATATATATATATATATATATATATATATATATATATATATATATATATTGGAGAGGAAAACTTAATGCAGAAGAAATACAGTTGATGAAAAATTGAAGAGGATTGTCAAATTACTCTCCGCAATTTGACACAAAAATGACTTTTTGAGCAACAATGTGGACAGTATGATTCGCAAATCGCTTAACAAAACAGAAGTGTAAATATTTTGAAGAAAATATTTTTAAAAAAACAAATTTCCAAGAAAAAAAAAATTATAAACACGAGGGACCCACGAGGATGACATAACCTTAAATGCCCTCATTGAATAGTCACGTGATACGGATCATCTGTTGTTGGGGAGGGCTTTCATGCAAAAACGCTTTGCATGTGATAATGGGACCCACCACAAGGTCGCGAATTTTTCTTTCCCTATTATGGTAATTTATATAAAAAAAAAATGTGTCAAATACATTATGGTACTATTTGGTTCACGAAATGTTAAATTACCTTAGAAAATGTTACATTACTAGAAATGTTAGATTTATGTGTTTGATTAAAATTAGAGTATGTAATATAAACTTGTTTGGTTTAGGGGTTATCTTTGATGTTATAATTATTATTTTTACTTTAATGCCCTTAACATATTTTCATGTATTTAAATAAACTTTTAAATTAAAATAAATAAATAAGATAATGGTATCATATATATAATTACATGATTTAAAAATAATTAATTAACATAACTATTGAAACAAAATTATTTTATAAGTTAATATGATGTAATAAAAAATAAAATAAAATATATGATTATAAAAACAATTAAAAATGATGCATATAATAATTAATAAGTCTACATAGAATATATATTTTATAATAATTAGAATTAAAAGGAAAAAATGTTTAAACATGCATGATACTCTTAGATAACTTAAGAAATGTAAGGGAATTCATTCCCTTCAAAATTCTATGTGGAGGGTATGTTGCATTCTTTTGGGAATGTTACATTCCGTTGGGAAAGTAAGATAACATGAACCAAACATGAGAATGTAAGCTTAGGAATGTCAAATTCATTTGGTTATATTTGATAACTTGAACCAAACGCCCCTTAAGTTCATAATTTTTTTTGCCCAACACTTTGTGCTCGATTGGTATCTCTATAACTCTTTTTGAGAGAGCAATGTCACATGATCAAACTTTGATAAAGGGGTTTTTTTACTCTTTGGACTTGATTACAACTGATTAAGAATAGTATATACTATACTGTAATAGAGTTGATAGTACTCAAAAAATTTATAATTTTTTTTTAATTAGATCTTAAACAAGTAAAATGTATGCAATTGAATCATTAAAAAAGTAAAATATTTGTAATTTGATTTTTTTTTTCTAGTGCAATTTGAGTTCAAACTATTTTAATATTTATTTCAAATTAATACCGTAGAGGAAAACGAAACTATTAGTACACACCACATATATATATATATATATATATATATATATATATATATATATATATATATATATAGGGACACGATCTCGTGCGAATGGCCGTCCAGGAGAAAACTGCGAACCAACCAGTGCGCGCCACGTGTTCTATGGTGCATGTAAATGTGTTATATGTGCAAGTAGTTGGTGTACCTATGCAAGTAAAAAATGTAGGTAAAATCACTTACAAGTGCACCTACTTTCACCTACAAGTGTATGTAATTTTGCCTTGTTAGCATTCATTGATTGGGTGCACTTACTTTCACCTACAAGTGCATGTAATTTTACCTTGTTAACATTTATTGATCGAGTGCACCTACTTTTCACCTGCAAGTGCATACTTTAACCATGCACATATTTATAACTATAGGTACACCTAGTTATAACTATAGGTGCACCTAGATCTGGACACGTGGCGCACGCTGGTTGGTTCGCAGTTCTCTCCAGGGCGCACGGTTCGCACCTGAATGCACTCCTCTCTCTCTCTCTCTCTCTATATATATATATATATATATATATATATATATTGACGGGGCACACTTCTCCTTTATAAGCGTTGCCAAAAGATTTGGTGTGTAAGGGTCGTGAAGATGAATGAAGGGATGTAATAAAACGGGGAGTGAGAACTACCCTGCGTGTCATACTCAAGAAATGACAACTTGGAAGTTTGGGCAAAAGGTACAGTGAGGTTGATTTGACTTTGAATGACTCGATTAAAGTAAGGTTGAGTAGAGAGTTGATAGTTAAGAAACAAGGAATGAATAGCTTTGAAGGAATAGAAGACAAATAAGAGAAAAACGGATTAAGATTATGCTTCAATTGCATTGTGTGATTGGTTATTTCCGCAATTGAGAGGTTGTGGTGATTCGAATGTTGAGTTACAAGTCAAGAGAAACGTTGCTAATACGTCGCCATTTCGTCCCAAACTCCTCCCATAGCGAATTATGACACTCAGGCGCTTATATTTCCAATGGGGCAATTTCTCGAACACCTTGCATACATTCCTTCTCGGACCATTATCCTCTCGGATCTAGGGCGGGAATGTAGAGGAATAAGAGGCCTACATAGATTTAGCAATCTCTTGCCTAAATCTAGGAATCCAACATCATCCAAGGAGTTGGCCCCGCTCCAAGGAAGACAAAGATCATCCTCAACAACAAGACATTCATAACATCAACAATCAATCACCACAATATAAGAAATCAATCCAAACCCATCAATAAAATAGCAATTTACACAACAATCCTAATCCCTAGAATTTTAGCCAACCATCATTAAGATCAAGATCAAACAATTACAAAATAGGCAAAAAGATATATAAGAAAAGAAGAATAAGTGGTAGATTTTACCCAAATAATGCAAGTTAGATTTCTTCAATGACAAGGAGGTAATGAAGATCCGAACACAAACTGCTTCAAATCTCCAAATCTTCTTGCAAAATCAAGTAGTTTTTTGCTAAAACCTAGTGAGGGAAAATGTAAAACTATTCTAGATCTAAAACTTCTCTATGAAATTGTGGAACTCCCAACAAAAACTCCCCCAAATAAATCAGATTTATGGCCTTTAATTCTGTTGAATTTCATTCAGCCTCCCATTTACGCACGCGTTACGCTGTGACGCCAGCGTAAATGAGAAATAAGGCCCTTCCGCTCGTGTTCTACTTCAGCTGCTGCCTCATGCGACCTCTTACGTCGTGATGCTCTTCGTAAATTGGAATTAACTTTCCCTCTGTGCTTGCTTTGCCTTGTCCTTCTTATGCCATCATCACGCCGTAAAGTTGGGCATAAATGGAAAATAATTCCCTTTTACTCCCCCTTTCACGCGTGGCTGTGGTGTGTTTGGTCCTTGTATGTGTTCTCTTCTTGGATTTGATATTCCTAACCTCTTTTGCCACTTTTTCTGTTCAAAAACACCTAAAAACATTAAAAGTACAATTGGAAAGATATTTCTGTGCTAAACTGTGTTTCTAGGATAAATTACTCTTAAACGCACGACTTTAAGGCTAAAACATGCACAAAACTCCTTTAAAATGCTCTTAAAAACTAACATCTTTTGACGCTTATTATTATTATTATTATTATTATTATTATTATTATTATTATTATTATATATATATATATATACATATATATATATATATATATATATATATATATATATATATATATATATATATATATATATATATATATATATATATTACATGATGAATGTTAGTTATTACAAATAATGCATTGGTTGACACCTTTAATGACGACTTAGGCTCTATTTGGCAAAACTTATTTAGGAGCTTATAGCTTATTTTAAGCTACTAACAAGCTCTAAGCTCTGTTTGGTAATGTTTTCAAAATAAGCTCCTAGCTTAAAATAAGTGCTTATTTTGGAACGCTACTGTTTGGGAAACCTAGCTGAAAAGTTATAAGCTAGGAGCTGAAAGTTGAAAAGCTATAAGCTCGGAGCTGAAAACTGAAGAACTGTTAAGCTAGCTATTATGATTGAAAGTGTTTGGTAAAATTAGCTTTTTGATAAAGTGATAAATGTAAAAAGATTAAAAAGGACATCTTCATAAAATTTAAATTAGTTTGTTAACATATTAAAATTTAATATTTTGTCTTTAAAAAAAACTAACATTTTAAAATAAAACTATTAGCATAATCATGATCTAGTATCTCATAATGAAGTAGCAATATTTTGCAAATCTCATAATAATAATAATAATAATAATAATAATAATAATAATAATAATAATAATAATAATAATAATAATAATAATAATAATAATAATATTTGCGGTGAAAGTTGGAAAGAGAAAATGTTTTAATTGGGAAGGTTAAATTATGTCATTTCTTTAAAATAATAAGGATACAGATGGAAAAAAAGTTAGGAAGCTAGGAGTTTATTTTGTTCCAAAATAAGCTCTTATTTTAAGTTAGGAGCTTATTTTGGGAACATTACCAAACATAGCTTATAGCTTATTAGTAGCTTAAAATAAGCTATAAGATCCTAAATAAGCTCGGCCAAACAGAGCCTATGTAGCGTTTCAAAATAAGCTCCTACATTTCTAACTTTTTTTTCCATCTTTATCCTTATTATTTTAAAGCAATGACATAATTTACCCTTCCCAATTAAAATCCTTTTCTCTTCTCCTTTATCCGCAACTTTCACCGCAAATAATAATAATAATAATAATAATAATAATAATAATAATAATAATAATAATAATAATAATAATATTATTATTATTATTATTATTATTATTATTATTATTATTATTATTATCTTTGGAAGAATGACCAGGGATCGAGTCTCACCAGCGACAGTGTGGGAGCAACCTCTCAAAGTGAGGGGGGTTCCTTGTGCGCAGTGAGCACGATCTAGCCTCTGTGGTTCATGTTCAGTTGAGTTATCATGATTTACATCCTCCCAAATGCTCTGTCGGGTTGGGGTGTGGGGGGCCCTTAGGGTTGGGGTTCAGCCTTAGGAAGAAGAAGAAGAAGAAGAAGAAGAA
Source organism: Ipomoea nil (assembly GCF_001879475.1). NCBI lineage: Eukaryota > Viridiplantae > Streptophyta > Magnoliopsida > Solanales > Convolvulaceae > Ipomoea > Ipomoea nil. Next base: position 157,848 of record NW_017616938.1, read on the forward strand.
GAAGAAGAAGAAGAAGAAGAAGAAGAAGAAGAAGAAGAAGAAGAAGAAGAAGAAGAATAATAATAATAATAATAATAATAATAATAATAATAATAATAATAATAATAATAATAATAATAATAATAATAATAATAATAATATTATTATTATTATTATTATTATTATTATTATTATTATTATTATTATTATTATTATTATTATTATTATTATTATTATTATTATTATTATTATTATTATTATTATGAGATTTGCAACAATATTGCTACTTCATTATGAGATGCTAGATCATGACTATGCTAATAGTTTTATTTCAAAATGTTAATTTTTTTAAAAGACAAAATGTTAAATTTTAATATGTAAACATACTAATTTAAATTTTATAAAGATGTCCTTTTTAATCTTTTTACATTTATTAGTTTATCAAAAAGCTAATTTTACTAAACACTTTCAATCATAACAGCAAGCTTAACAGCTCTTCAGTTTTCAGCTCCGAACTTATAGCTTTTCAGATTTCAGCTCCTAGCTTATAACTTTTCAGCTAGGTTTTCCAAACAGAGCCTTAATATAAAATGACATTGTTTCGGATCATGGTCCACCATAATGATTTATCAGTGTATTTTATATTTAATGATTTATATTTTCTCTATTGCATCACTGACAAAATGCATGATATGCCAAACTACTATGTAGTGTAATGACACTTTTGTTACAATTTCAAATGGGTGGTCACAAAATCGAACCCGGTGGGTAGCAATATTGTTGCAAATCTCATAATAATAATAATAATAATAATAATAATAATAATAATAATAATAATAATAATAATAATAATAATAATAATAATAATAATAATAATAAGAACAACTAAGCACCTTGTGCTCAGCTGGCACCTATGTGGCTCTCCTTGAGAGAAAGTCACAGGATCGAATTTCGGTGGTCGGTTGTAATAATTGGAGAAAGTATAGAACATGCAACTTACTTTTTTTGAATGCTACTGGTTCTATTACAATGTAGTACATGTTCATATACTTTCTCAACCTACTGAAACACAAAGAACCAATAACGCTTCCACTGAAGCTCAAACTCACAACCTTCCAAATAGAGGCCCAACCTGGGTACCATTAGACCACATAGTCTTGGTAACATGCACCTTACTATTTGCAAAAATTTTATAAATGAATATTGTGTCACAAGACACAAAATACATTAAAGTACTTTTACATAAATCAAATCTAAAAACATAATAAGTATGGATGAAGGTTATACCCTTCATTTATGTCTGTTTTTTCCGTTAAGTTTTATGATACATTATGCTATAAATGTTGTACTATACAATATTTTGGACAAACATACCCCTACCATTATGACTTCCGTTATCTTTTCCACTATTGCTACCATGCACATGCATCCACCATATATTTTCTTATTTTCAATAATAATAATAATCTACTATCTACTATCTACTATACTAATAAGAGCCCAGGAGAGTTAGACCTATAATGGGTAGAAAAAATGGCGGTCAAATTTTTTAATCAAATGAATGGCTCATATTGATCAGATTTTAATTTTTCCATAAGATTTCCTAATATATCCTTAATGAATATGATTTTCCGTTAACTTTTCCGTTAAATATTATCTTTTCCGTTAATTTCTGTTAGTTCACCGTTAACTTACTCATTGATTTCAATAAGAAAGGTCTTAGGTTCGAACCTCATCCCAATCAAAGTTGACATAATTAGTACTCTATTTTACTCTTATTAAATTAAAAATAATAATTTAGTAGCTACAACAAAAAATAATACATATGCATTTCTTTAATTTAGAATTATGTGTTTACAATGTCTTTATTAAAAAAAATTATTCATTATCAATAAATTAAATAAGAGAAATAATTTCATTAGTTATATTGTCTTTATTTTTCTCCAATATAAAAATTCTTTAAATTCAAATTCATCAATTGATTATATTCGCCACATTGTCCCTACAATGTCTTTATTAAAAAAAAATATTATTCATTATCAATAAATTAATTAAGAGAAATAATTTTATTAGTTATATTGTCTTTATTTCTCTCCAATGTAAAAATTCTTTACATTCAAATTCACAAATTGTCTATTATTTTTTTTGTGAAATATTTTTTGATTAAATATCAAAGTTATAATACAAAATAATGCTATATATTTATTTACCAAGTATTTTATTAATACCACGAAAAAATTTAAAAAATATAATTAATAAAGCCAAAGTATTCAAATCACACAACAAATTGAAGTGAGAACTACCTCGCAATGTCGTTATTTGACAATCAGCGGTTAGCGGTTAGCGTTAGCGGATATGACCAACGAATTATATCAGCAATTGGTAAAAAGATATTTGAAAAAAGTATGTAGTTGTTTAGATTAACATGTAAAATGATCTAAGAGTATAATAATAATAATAATAATAATAATAATAATAGTAATAATAATAATAATAATAATAATAATAATAATAATAATAATAATAATTGTTTTAAAAAATAAAAAAATGGAAAAAACATAATTAAGCCAATCATATTAACTACTTGGGGGATCTATTGATAAAAAGAGTATTCAAATCACACAGCAAATTGAAGTGGAAAACTACCTCGCAATGTCCTTGTTTGGCAATCAGCAGTTAGCTCTTCAATATTAGTATATATTTAATATTTTATGCCCTAATTTTTATTTGCTCTCCCTTATATATCCCATATTTGGTTTCAACCATACCCATACAATTATTTTATTGACAATTATAATCCATCTTAATTGACTATATTATCTTGCATTTGTAAACTTAGAATTACCTTTTTAAATACGCAAATTCGACATTCAATTAGTTATGCATGAACAATTTCAATATAATCTTGCCTTTGATATACTTTAAAGTACTTATTTAAAAAAAAAAAAACATTGGGCATTATCCCAATCGCGCAATGCGCGTAAAAAACTAGTAATAATATACACATTATATATTGGGGTTATATATTAGTTATTTCTTAAAATATAAATATTAAATTTATAGGAATGTTTTACATTAGGCTGACCTTACCACTGCAAGTGTACCCATTTGCAATCTTATTTGGCATGCCACATGGAAATATTTTTTATTTTTATTTTTTTTATTATATGATGTGTAATGCAAACTTGCATCTTTTGCAAGTTTGCAAAGTACAAAGAAGGCTGCCAGCCTTCTTTGTACTTTAGTATTGCAAGGCAGCCATGCTGCCTGCAAATATGTACTTTTCTTTACTTTTTTATTCTTTTTTATTTTTTTATTTATATATATATAATATAAAATAATGGTGGGATCCATTTTTTAGAGTAAGAGAGATTTGTAGGAATGTAGTGTGAATAGGAGATGATTTGCAAATAAGATGATGTGGAAGTGGGACCCGTTTTTTAGAGTGGGAGATGTTTGCAGGGATAAGGACAGCATTATTATTATTATTATTATTATTATTATTATTATTTACAATAATTTAAATATCTAAAATCTAAATAAATTTAAAATTTTTAATATAAAATATTAATATTGGGCACCTATTTTTTGCGCATCGCGCATAAGAAATACTAGTTAATAAAATATAAGAAAATAATTGAATTTATTTGACCGTAAACATCTCTTCGACATATTGTTATTAGTTGAATGTCAATTTAAAAAAAAAAAAAAACTTTTTGATTATATTGAATAACTAATCAATCACAATGAGATACAAGGTCATGATAGGATATTAATTGCAAAGACAAATCAATAGTTTTACCAAATGTTGATGTGACATATTGTCATGCCTTAATCAACTTGAGAATATTTTGTTTTTCATATGAGAAATATAACTAAGACGAAAAATCAAACTAATACAAAAGCAATTAGCAAAGGTCGAGCATCGTCTCGGTGGATGATTGAGGATACGGTTTAATGCCCTTTATGCACAAAGTTTGAGTATTGTAAACTAAATATTATAAGAGCAACTTCAATAGGTTTGTTTGTTTGTTTTTTTTTTTTTTGTTTTTTTTTTTTTGTTTTTTTTCTTTGAAGTGCCAATTAGGAAAGAAAGAGGAGGTTAAAAAAAATGAAGAGAAAAAAAATTAATTTATTGAAAAAAAATTAATTTATTGAAAAAAAAGTTTAAAAATACATGCTTACGTTTTCCATTTTCTCCTGACGATCCCACAAAAAATTATTCATTGCAGGAGGAAAATTCAACCTTCTAAATTTTTTTTACTGTTTCAAAAACCATAAAAAATCTCTATTAAGAATGCTTTAGGAAATTAACTTTTGTGTTCACCATGCGCATTGTGAACACATGGGTAGATCCATAATTTCTATACTGTAGATTCATATATATATATATATATATATATATATATTATTTTTAAAAACGTAGATTCAAAATTTTGTTTTTCATTTGTTGTTAACGGGATAAATTCATAATTTCTAAGCTGTAAATTCATAATTTCTATACTGTAGATTCATAACATCTATACTATAGATTCATAATTTCTGTACTGTAGATACATAATTTCTATACTGTAGATTCATAATTTCTGTACTGTAGATTCATAATATCTGTAACAACAAATGAAAAAAAAAAATTATGAATCAACGTTTTCCAAAAAAAAAATTATGAATCTACAGTATAGAAACTATGGATCTACCATGTGTTCACCATGCGCATGGTCAACACGTTTCCACAGCATAATTTGCGACTCTAATAGTAATACATCACTTTAGCATTTAGTGAGTTTTTTCATAAATTTTTTTTTATTAAACATTATCCTTTTTACGATTTTTTTAGTATACTCATAGTTTCCATCGTCGAACACAGTAACTAATCCCCTCACTGAATTGTAAGCATTTCTTTTAGATGAGGCAGCTGGCCTGGAGATTTAAAACTGTTCTTTTTTATGATAGATATAATTTTAAAAAGTTTATTCAAGTCCTTATATTGCAAAGTAAAGTTGGCACATGGCAAATTGAGTATTTGAGCAGTAGAGATAAATGTTTCACTTGAAGAGGCATCACCTAAACAAGGAAACATGACACGTAGTATATTGGTCCTCCGTATAAAACAAAACATAACATAACATACCATATACTAGAAATGACAGATGAAATGGATAACAACTTGGCAGCAGCTACCTTAACCAACTTTTACTATTTCAACACATCATTTATTATTTCAACTTAAACTCTTCTATTTTAATATTATTAAGAACGTACCCGATTCATCTTTAGATCAATTTTTATTTTCTGTTTTACTGGAAAATTTATATACATTATCTAAGGAAGTGCACTAAATGAAGCATAGAGAAATAAACACTTGATAAAGTCCGTCCCTAAAGTCCTAACGAGAAAAGATCCAGCTTAAACAAGTTTTAGAAAATTGGAATATAGAATTTCATTAATTAACCATAACAGAAAGAGATTACAGATTAAATAAAACATAAGCTACGAGAGTTCTCCTAACAGACAGAGAAGCTCAAGTCAATATATTCTAAGCCACACAATATAATCATATAATATAAATAAATAACACTGACTAACACCCCCCCTCAAGCACAAGGTTGGTGCGCGACAACATTGAGCTTGTCACGAAGTTGAGTGAACCGTGGTCCAGTCAGCGGTTTGGTGAAGATGTCTGCAAGCTAGTCTTTAGTTGATACAAAATTGACGACAAAGTCTCCTGAGGCAACCTTGTCCCGCACAAAGTGATAATCAATCTCGACATGATTTGTCCACGCATGAAAAACCGGGTTTGCACACAAATACGTTGCTCCAAGATTATCACACCACAAGGTGGCCGGATGGGAGGAATGCAGTCCAAGCTCCTTCAATAAAGAAACAACCCATGTTACCTCTGCAGACACATCGGCTAGGGCTTTGTATTCTGCTTCGGTGGACGAACGTGCTACCGTACGCTGCTTCCTGGATAGCCATGAAATTAAGTTGGTCCCGAGAAACACAGCATAACCACTCGTGCTCTTCCTGTCAATCGTACAACCTGCCCAGTCAGAGTCGGAGAACGCCTGGATAGTCGTGGATGCGGATGGAGCAATGCGCAAGCCATAGTCTATAGTGCCCTTGATATAACGTAATACCCGTTTAGCCAAACTCCAGTGGTCGTCTGTAGGTGCATGCATAAATTGACATAAACGATTGACCGAGTAGGACAAGTCTGGCCTCGTAATCGTTAAATACTGGAGTGCCCCCACAATGCGCCTGTATTGAGTGGGGTTTTCGAAGGGAGAGGCATCCGTAGACACTGGCACCGTGACAGCTGCTGGTGTGGTAAGTGGCTTACAGTCAAGCATCCCGGCGCGATTGAGTAGATCCGTCATGTACCGTCTCTGAGACAAAATCAATCCTCCATTTACTGATACGGTTTCTATCCTAAAAAGAACCCCGGTTTGCCAAGATCACGGATCTTGAATGTGGTGGCAAGCCGGTGCAGTAAGGTGGTCACCAATGTCTCATCATTGCCCATCATGATGATATCATCTACATAGACAAGCAGATATACCCGAGATGCATCGGCAGTGTAGTGAAATAAAGAGACATCGGTCTTTGACGACTTGAATCCTGCAAGAATCAAAAAATCATGTAATCTCTTGAACCAGGCCCTCGGGGCCTGTTTCAGCCCGTATAGAGAGCGCTGCAGGTGACACACATGACCCGGGTGTGTCGGAAAGTTGATTGGAGGTCGCCGGTGAAGGTGTGTCACCAGCAGAAACCGTTCGCTCGGATGATTGCGACATAATTTCGGGAAGAGATTGTTTATGATGCGAATTGAGGGGGTAAGGTTGAGAGAGAAACGTAGAGATCGTTACCTTATCTGATACCAAATTGGAATATAGAATTTCATTAATTAACCATAACAGAAAGAGATTACAGATTAAATAAAACATAAGCTACAAGAGTTCTCCTAACAGATAGAGAAGCTCAAGTCAACCTATTCTAAGCCACACAATATAATCATATAATATAAATAAATAACACTGACTAACATAGAAGACCGGATGAATTAAGAGACCAATAAGTAACCACCTACTGAGAGTTAAACTTGTCATATTAAGGTTATTGTTCGACCATTTTAGGTGGGACCAAAACCCTAGCCGGCAAAGTATTTTTGTTTTTAGTTTTTTTTTTTTTTTTTTTTTTTTTTTTTTTGGGTCAATATATAACTTAATAATTATTATATTTCACAACTTTTAATAAGTTAGCATCATAGTATGTTTTGACACATTTTAATGTGACAGACAAATTTGAGCTAACATACATGGTGATCAAATAAGTTGAATTATCATTTACACAAAAAAGTTTCACATTTACAAGTCTGGCCTCGAATTCCTGTCAAATGTGTTTAGAATGTTACTGATTAATTAATTATATGTAAATTAGTTAATTTAACTATTAATTTATTAAATAATTAGATAAAGTAGTCATGCATATAAGAGCATTACCATTGGATTTTTATTTTTATTTTTTAATTTTCTGTTTGTGTGGAGAAGAGATTGTGTGACATGACTTAGAGAGAAGAGAAAATAAAAGTCAAGTTTTACTGCTATTTTTCAAATACACACACAAGCAAGCTGCTACACATTGTGAGCACCAACCGTCAAACTTTACTTTGCGGATGTGTGCATTACATGCGCCAATTGGGGACCACTCCAATTAAATATAAATGGAAAAAAGGTTTAAATTGGTCACTATATGTAACTTAAAAGTGAAATTAAATCATTGAACGAAAAAAAAAAAAAAAAGGTGTAATTAAGCCACGAACATTTTAAATGTATGCAATTTCACTTGATAACAGGTTATCATAAATTTCATCAGGTTTCCTGCTTATATGGATGGTGAGTTGGCATTTTTTAAAATAACTTTTAATAATAAAATTTAAAAATAAAAAAACACACTTATTTTATTTTATTTTTATTTTAAAAGTTTATTATTAAAAATAAAAAATGTTTTTTTTTTTTTTTTTTTTTTTCGTTCAGTTGCCTAATTATACTTTCAGGTTACGTTCTTGAATCTTATATCTACTATCTACTATACTAATAAGAGTCTAAGAGAGTTAGGCCTATAATGGGTAAAAAAAATGGTGGTCAAATTTTTTAATCAAATGAATGACTCAGATTGATCAGATTTTAATTTTTCGTTAAGATTTCCTAATTTATCCTTAATGAATATGATTATCCGTTAACTTTTCCATTATATATTATCTTTTCCGTTAATTTCTGTTAGTTCACAGTTAACTTACTCATTGATTTCAATAAAAATGGTCTTAGGTTCGAACCTCATCTCAATCAAAGTTGACATAATTAGTACTCTATTTTACTCTTATTAAATTAATAAATAATAATTTAGTAGCTACAACAAAAAATAATACATATGCATTTCTTTAATTTATAATTATGTGTCTACAATGTCTTTATTCAAAAAAAATAATAATTCATTATCAATAAATTAAATAAGAGAAATAATTTCATTAGTTATATTGTATTTATTTTTCTCCAATATAAAAATTCTTTACATTCAAATTAATCAATTGATTATATTCACTACATTGTCCCTACAATGTCTTTATTAAAAAAATTATTCATTATCAATAAATTAATTAAGAGAAATAATTTTATTAGTTATATTGTCTTTATATTTCTCCAATGTAAAATTTTTTTACATTCAAATTCATCAATTGATTATATTCACTACATTGTCTATTATCTTTTTTGTGCACTATTTTTTAATTAAATATCAAAGTTATAATACAAAATAATGGTATATATTTATTTACCAAGTATTTTATTAATACCATGAAAAAATTAAAAAAATATAATTAATAAAGTAAATCATATTAACTACTTGAGGAATTTGTTGACAAAGAGAGTATTCAAATCGTACAACAAATTGAAGTGAGAACTACCTCGCAATGTCTTTGTTTGATAATCAACAGTTAGCGGTTAGCGTTAGCATATTAGCGAATTTGACCAGCGAATTATATCAACGGTTGGTAAAAAGATATTTGAAAAAATTAGCTGTTTAGATTAACATGTAAAATGACCTAAGGGTATACATATACTTAATAATAATAATAATAATAATAATAATAATAATAATAATAATAATAATAATAATAATAATAATAATAATAATAATTGTTTTAAAAAATAAAAAATATAATTAAGCCAATCCTGTTAACTACTTGGGGGATTTATTGACAAAAAGAGTATCCAAATCACACAACAAATTGGAGTGGAAAACTATCTCACAATGTCCTTGTTTGACAATTAGCAGTTAGCTCTTCAATATTAGTATATATTTAATATTTTATGTCCTAAGTTTTATTTGCTCTCCCTTATGTCCCGTATTTGGTTTCAACCATACCTATACAATTATTTTATTGACAATTATAATCAATCTTGACTATATTATCTTTGCCTATTTAAATACGCAAATTTAACATTCAATTATCTATGCATGAACAATTCCAATATAATCTTGCATTGATATACTTTAAAGTACTTATTAAAAAAAAAAACATTGGGCATTATCCCAATCGCGCAATGCGCGTAACAAAAAACTAGTTCCATAATATAATTTACAGAGTGATGTATAAAACTGTATAAAAACTATCCTATATCATAATGCAAGGCTAAGAAAATGTTCACATCAAGTTATTGATTCTTTAAACTTGATCTCAACTAGGTCAATTTTATTTTTATTTTTAAAATTTATTATTAAAAATTATTTAAAAATGCAAACTCACCATCTACATAAGCAGACAACTTGATGAAATGGATGGTAACCTGCTATTAGATGAAATTGTATACATTTGGGATGTTCAGTGACTTAATTGTTTTTTTTTTTTTTTTTTTTTTTTTTTTTTTTTTTTTTTTTTTTTCATTCAGTGGCTTAATTACACTTTGAGGTTATGTTTAGTGGTCAATTTGAACCTTATTCCAATATAAATATATATAGTTTTTTTTTTTCTCATTTTCTCTCTCCTACTGATAAAGTTAAAAATAAAAAATAAAAAATAAAAAAGTTATATTATGTAGTTGCTCTAATGTGAAATTTGGTGAGTGTAACATTATCGTTGAACAATTATGGAAACTTTCCATGTACTAATCGTGTATGATTTAGGCATTTAAAGCCGTACAAATGCATGGGGATAATTTTTTGTACCAACACCATTTTGGAAAGCTCATTGCCTTCTATTACAGAGTCAACAACGCCTCTACTGAACTTCAATCTCATGACCTCCCACATGTGAAAAAGTCACTACATGCCATCTGGGCATAAGGTGCTTGCCAGTTTTTTTGCCTATTAAAATATGGATAATTCCATATATGTATCTCATATTTTTATCTTTTATTTTTTAAAGAAAAATTATATGTTGACCTCATAGCTATTGTCATTATTGATTTGAGTTGGTCAACTACGAATAATATATATTTATTTATCTCCTTTGTGGGGTTTTTTTTTTTTTTTTTTTTTACTGGTGATGGGAAATATCCTTCAGGCGTATAACTGTATAGCCGCTCAATTCGTATATCATATGCTAGGAGGCACACTTTCCGACCACATCCGATCCCATTTGGGTCGAACTTGACCTGACCCGAGATGCAGTCTCACCATCTAAGCTACTGTACAATGTACCCTAAACTCCGTCCCAACCCTAGAGCTTGAACCGGGTGTCCTGAGCTTGTAATGTCTCTTAGACTAGAAGACAAGCACATGTAATGACACTCTACTCGATCACATTAGAAATGAGCATGTTAGGCTTCACACATGAGCATACGAGTAATGCCTTCAACCTCCTCAATGCATGTACGACATGTGACTCACATATCTAGCCCCCGACATGTGTCCCCTTCAAACCCTCTATATAGGGCGCATTTAATGTCTCGTAGGGAGACTTTTGGACTTTCACCTAACCCATACTTGCTCAAGAACGTCCAACTTATTGTCATAGTTACCCGAACACATACTTGTATCATGTAGTCCACCTAGATTTACTCGTATATCTCAGTGTATTTATTACATCAGCTGATTATGATCACAACGCGTATTTCACCTAGATTCATATATATTCAGGTAGCGAGTGCGAGCTTTACCATAAATCAAAATTTTACTTTAAACGAGAACACTTGTTATTTTTAAAAAAATATAATAATATTGGAAAAAGTGACTAAAATTTTAAGGTGATATCCAACTCCCTTATTGGGTGTTTGGTAGACTGGAATTAGTCGAATTCAATTCCCACATAATTTTTAAGTATGCTAATTTCTTGTGTTTTGTATAGAGGGTTGGAAAAAATAACATAAATTAATATTTTAAGTGATTATTTTATGATACACATATATGTGGAGTCTATTATCGATTTATGTTGAGTCAAAGTGGATTCGGGTTGCTCGATATACATATATTATACGTTCAAAATGGATAATGAGTGAATGATAAATTGATTCTCAAAATATACTCATTTGAGTTGGAAAATTGAGTTTGGAAGGCTTGTAAGACTTTTCCCCACATTGATTTGGGAGTGGATTTGCACCACTATATATACAAGGAAGGGCAAATTATATCGTGCACCAGGGCTCGCATTGTACTGTGCGGCCTGGTGCAAAACGACGTCATTTTGTGTCGACCCTAGTAACGACCTTTTTTTTTTTTTTTTTTTTTGGCAATTAGGATTCCGTTAACGTCTAAAAAAAAAAAAAACCTTCGTCGTTATTTTGTTTTCATCCGTGTTGTTCAACTTGGCGGTTTCTTTGCCTCACTTCATCCGTAGTCCAAGTAGTGATGGTGGGACAGTTTTTTTGTCACAATTTGCCCTTTGATCTGGACCTTGTTTAGGTATACAAGCTTTAAAAAGACACATATTAGTATCTTTTTTTACAATACAATATACATAATTTTATATGCGAATACACATAAACTATTAACATAATACACATAATTTATCATTAATACTCAGAATTCATAAAAAGAATACTCATAACTCCATACCGTTAGGAAAGTGGTTGGTCCAACAAATTGTGAAAGTTTTTTGTTCTTCCATTCCTAGACAGTGTCAAAGAGACAGCTCATTGTGTAAGTACACCAGTTGAGATCCTTGATTTTATTCACATCAAGTAGTGAATAGAGGATCTTATAGTTAATACACATGTGTTTTGGAATCCCTTAATCAGTGTGGTTACCACAAATATTACAAAGTCCCTCTTAAACATGTCTCCATGATCGCCCCTTTCTACCATCTTGTTCAGCATTGCAGTAGTTGTTGGTGTTCCCTTTGTTTTTCCCCATCGGGTTCTCCATTCAGCAACTGTTTTATTGAGCTCAGGTGTTACATTTGCATTAGTAGCCTCAACAACAGGAATATTTCCTCTAGGTATACCAAGTGTAGACTGCACATCTGCTTCCTCTAGAAAGAGCTCATCTTCTTCAATATGAATTGAGCATCGACCAATATCGAAACATTCTAGGAGGTACTTGATCAACTTTGCATTGCACGATGTGATCTTTATGTCAAGTAGAGATCCAAAACCCAATCTCTTTAACAGCTTCATGCTGTTCTGGGCTTAAACTGTTGACAAGACTATAGATTTGCCTTGGTGTTTCCCTCAAGCCCAAGTACTTCAAATGATTTGGTACACCATCTTCTTTCTTTTTCCTTGATTGTTTTTTTTTGGTGATGTTGCAGGCTTGTTAGGATGGGTGGTATATGTTGATTTGGCTCTTTTTGTATGCCTTGGCACACTGTCTTATGGTTCTTTCTCCTTTCTTGATCGTTTTGGTCTTATTTTAGGTTGGTCAAGCTCGTAATCTACATGGGTGATCACTGAAGTAGATGCCTTATCTCTTTTTCTTGCATATAATTGCTTCATTTCTAGTAGTGTGGGATCAGTGTCTGTGGAGCTTGACATTTCTGCAATAAAAGTATACAATTAGAGCACTTCAGATGTAAATTCATAATATACAGAATTTTATAGTAAAATACACATAAACTATAAATGTGATACACATAAATATAGGTATAAGTAACATATAACCCTAGATTATACACATAATCTAGTAATATCAAGCACTGAATGAATGCACGGGGTTACATATCAGAATACACATAAAGTAATTACATAATACACATAAACACAAGTCTAAGTAATATGTAACCCTAGTTGTTATGTATGCTGATTGTTTGTGCAAGTGTGTACAAATTTGATGTGTATACACATAGATTGCATAGAAGAATAGACATAAAACCCTAAGATTATACACATAATCTAGTAATATCAACTACCAAGCATGTGTAGATTTCATGCTCATAGTGTTATGCAACCCTAGTTATAAACGAGATTGCTTAATAATGCTGATTGTTTATGCAAATGTAGATATATTTTAGGAGATATGTACTGAATTTAGGTATTATTTTTCAAACTTCATTATAGTTCAATAGAAAAAATGTGTGTAGACTCACCTTCTCCGCGATGGTGTATTGCTTTGACAGAGGACTTTGATGAAGGTTTCTTATTTGGAGGGTTTTGCTCTTTTTCGCGGAAAATGTTGCTCTGTGTTTTTGATCTTTTGAAAGATTGAAAGTGGAGTGACTTTGGGAAGAAGAAAGGTGTTATATATATATTTAATTTAAAAAAAATGGTGATTGGACTGATGGAGTGGCGTCCGTCCCGTCAATCCCCACTAACGACAACTATTCAATACAGCGACGTTTTATATATGGGCGTACAGTCCTATGTGCAACGTGGTGCATGGTATAACAATTGATATATAAGACCCGTTTAGACAAAGTTTGAATTATATAATTCAGAGGTTCTCTCCCACGCGCGTAAAACTTTCCCAACTTTAAGAATTAATTTTGAATAGTGTGGGTATCACACGATTCAAGCTTACAAATCATGAACAAGCCCTATCCCTTTGTTCCTTGTTATTTTTTCAAGAATAATATTTTCATACTACTATATTCCTATCATGGAATTAAAAATCTATAGAATTTCAATTCCTTCATCCTATGGAATTACAAATCCCAACCCCCTCACCGTGAAACTTTAAAGAATTTAACTACATGAAACTCTCAATTTATACTCTGTAGCTCACTTTTACTCTTAACGTGGCAAACAATAATAAGTTATTTTAATCATATGAGTCTCAATAAAAATGTTTATATCAAAAAATTGAGTTAGGGGAGTAAATTCGAGAGTACAAGTAGTATTTTTGAGTTTTTAATTCCATGAATTGTGTAACAAAAAGTTGGAATGACTATACAAAAATTGATTGAGTTTGTCTCTTGTGAGACCGCTTCACAAGCCTCAATCTATGGGATGAGTCAGATCTATTAAAAGTGGGTCATAACAAAATTGCAGATATACTCAGTATTTTGAATCTTATATATAATATACTTTATATCATAAACGTATTACTTTATAACAAAACTGTAATAAATAATTTGCATACAATAAAGTAATAACATAACAGAATTGCAGATATTATTAATACTATAAACCTTAACTATAATACTTTATAGCAAAACTCCAATAGATAATTTGCAATAAATAAAGTAAGGATAACACTTGTGTGAGACCGTTTCACGGGTCTCAATCTGTAAGACGGGTCGGATCTTTGAGTAATTAGTCAAATCTTTGACCTCATTAATCAAAGATCTGACCTATCTCACGGATTGAGACCCGTGAGACAGTCTCACAAAATTTGTTGCCATAAAGTGATAGCATAGGATAATTTAATATAGAGTAAATACCCAAAATGGTCCCCCGACTATAGCTAAATTCACAAATTGGTCCTCAACTTTCAATTTCAACCAATTAAGTCCTTAACTTTGCAATTTTGACACGATTTGGTCCTCCATCTATTTGACCGTTTGTTGACCGTGATTGACGATCTTCAGAAGAACCTTTAGCTCTCGTCGGAGCACATGGAGGCCTCCAGGATGACGTTGCACCAGTTCGGAAACACGTCGTCTTCTTCGCTCTGGTACGAACTCAAGTACATTGAATCCAAAGGGAGGATGAAGAAAGGCGACCGAATTTGGTAGATTGCTTTCAGCAGTGGATTCGAATGTAACAGTGTGGTCTGGAAATGCAACCGGAACCTTAAAAAACTGATGATGGACCATGAAATTACATATATATCCTCAAAAATCACAGTCAACAAACGGTCAAATAGACAGAGGACCAAATTGTGTTAAAATTACAAAGTTAAGGATTTAATTGGTTGAAATTGAAAGTCGAGGACCAATTTGTGAATTTAGCTATAGTCGAGGGACCATTTTGGGTATTTACTCTTTAATATATCATCAATATTTTAAGCATTATATATAATGCATTATAGTATAAATGTAATACACATTTTGCAAGGAATATGGTAATAACATAACATAATTGATGATATCATAAATACTTGAATTCTTATATACAATATACTTTATAGCATAAATGTAAAACTTTATAGTAAAATTGTAATATACAATTTGCAAGAAATAATATTACTAAACACATATATCATTATTTTTAGACCCGACATGTCTCACGGAATGAGACATGTGAAACGGTCTCACAAGAAAATTTGTCAAATATCTTTTCCTTTTTAGGTTGAAGTGATTAATGACGTTTTAGAACATATACTACATATTCCTTTTCAATTTTAAGGACCTGTTTGGTAAGCTATATTTGTAATTCAACTATAGCCTAATACTTTGCGGAGCACAATTCATTGTTTGGTTGGAGAGAATTGCAATTCCATCCATTTATGGAATTAAAATTAATAAGGCCCTCTATGAATTCCAATTCAGTGGTGGATGAAAATAAAGAAAAAAGATGAAATTATAACATTACCCATTATTATTAGGGAAAATGGCACTTTTTACCCCTGAGTTATATACTTATAGCACTTTTTCCCCCTCAATTATTTAGGTAACCACATTAGTCCCCTCAATTACTCTAAAAGTGGTGATTTTTCCCCCTAATATATTAAATTGACATTTATACCCTTAAAGTAAACATTTTATTTATTTTACTTCTCTAACAAATTATTGCGTATATGTAGGGATGACCACGGTTCAGTTTGAATTGAACCGGATACTAAAGCAATCGAATTAATAGTTTCCGATTATGATTCAGATCTAGAACCCAATATTTAAATGTCAATTTATTAAAATTATGTATCAAAAAAATTGAATCTTGAACCGTGAACCTGCGGTTCCGAATCCGATTCGCAATTTTGAACCGTCTTTATTTTAAAATGGGAAAATGGCACTTTTTCCCCCTATGTTGTTTACTTATAGCACATTTCCCCCCTGTGTTATTTATGTAGCCACTTTATCCCCCTCAATTATTTCTAAAGTGGCTATTTCTCCCCCTCTTCGTTAACTAAATGTTTGGACGGTTAAAAGTGAGGGTAAAAATGATATTTCACTTATTCTTTATTCTTTATTATTATTATTTTTTTTTGATAAAGATGGAGGGCTATGTTCACCGGTATTTCACTCATTTTACTTAGTTTCTCCAACAAAACATTACTCCACATACACTGCCTAACCCTAACTCTCTATAATCTAGCAAAGAACACCCCATCTTGAAGCAATCAGAAAAAATTAACGCAACCATGAGTAGCAGGAGGGTGCTTGGATTGGATAAAACTCTAAATTGTAAATTTTTCTTGAAACCTTATATCTTTATAGCATTTGTATTTGATTATATTCTAAGAAATTAAAAATTGAATTATCTTCATACCTGTTGCCGTAACCGGCGAGGCGGGCGCCCATCTTGCATCTGGCCGGTACGAGTATTGACCATTCCTCATATCCCCTTAATTAAAACATGCCTGAAGGATCATTGTCTCTATATCATTATTTTCCTATTAATCCTTACTCTGGTATATTTGCTATCATTTGTTTATTTAGTTTAATAGCTGTTTGTTTATGTTTTCAGAGATTTGTGCTATCTTTTGCTTATTTGTTTATTTAATTTAATATTGTTTGTTTATGTTTCCTGGAATTTGTGCTATTTCTTTTGCTTATTTGTTTATTTAATTTAATAATTATTTGCTTATGTTTCCAGAATTCCAGGGATCTGTGGACGGATGAAAGAATGGATTATGGAGTACATTTTAATTAATGCAATATGAATTTCTAAGAGAAGGGAGTGAAATACAAGTTAATCCCTCCATTTTTATTAAAAAAATAAAAAATAAAATACCATTTTTATCCTTACTTTTAATAGTCTAAACATTTAGTTAACGGAGAGGGGGAGAAATAGCCACTTTAGAAATAATTGAGGGGGATAAAGTGACTACATAAATAACATAGGGGGAAAATGTCCTATAAGTAAACAACATAGGGGGGAAAAGTGCAATTTTCCCTTTTAAAATTTTATTTTTTATTTTAAAATAGTCTAAATTCAACAATAAATGTATTTTATTTTTTCAGTTCGGAATATAAATCGTCTGTTCCGGTTCACGATTTTAATAAACTCTAAATATCGGATTTCTATTCTAAATTGGAATTGGAATATTTCGGTTTGGTTGCTATAGTGTTTGTTTGGTTTGAACCAAATTATGGTCATAATTTGTTGAAAAAAATAAAATATTTATTTTAAGGGTAAATATGTCCATTTAACATTTCAGGGGGGAAAACAGTCACTTCAATAATTCAGGGGAGAAAAATGCTATAAGTATATAACTTAGGGGGAAAAGTGCAATTTTCCCTTATTATTATTATTATTGTTATTATTATTATTATTATTATTATTATTATTATTATTATTATTATTATTATTATTATTATTATTATTATTATTATTATTGTAATTTTGCATATTCTCTTTTTAGATAGATTAACAGGATTAATCAACTGTCAGAGATTACTGATTGATTCAGTTACGAAGTCAGTCAGTAATAATAAATTGTGGAGAAGATGTAAGAGAAAGATAACAACACAAACCCAACGACACAGAATATTTACCCAGTTCGATACAGTGTGTATCTACGTCTGGGGGACGATCACATAGGCATCCAATCCACTAAATCATAATCCAATGTACAAAGGTAGATATACAATAATCTTACCCAAGTGCCCCACACAAGGTACATACCCAGTCTACACAGGTTTAGTGGATTGTTGAAGATGGAGAGCCATGCATATAGAAGTCCAATGAAATCCCTTCACTTGGAGAGCCCACTCTGATGCAGTCCACTTCAATGACGCTCTTTACAGTTGTTCCCACAACAGTGTGATCACAGTGTCCTTTCGTTTAAGCAACGATTCTTCTCAAGTTCATCATCTTAATCACCATGAACATATTGTATTGAGAAGATGCATGACAATCAAAGATCTTGTCTCATATAGCAGATAGGGAGAATTTCTTCTTACTTTCAACGTAACACTAATTCTTTTCGAGTAAGGGTACTTATAGATTCTTCAATAAACACTCTCCATAAATGACTTTGATTGTAGAAGGTAGGACTATAAAAGAGGAATGTAATCTCAGAAGATTTGGTCCATACCTTTCTTGAAAATATACGCTGATCTTCTTTCCAAACTTGTCTGATAAAACCGCGTAAGACTTTTAGAAAACAGCTTCCTAAATCAGATCTTCAGAGTCAGTCCTTCTATTGTTGCTTCTGATTGATCAGTCGTCTGTAGAGCTGGACGGACAGACTCTAAACCTATCTTAGTATGCCATAATAATATTGCCAATTATAATATGGGGTTTTTTGAACATTTAAAAAACACTAACAAACTCCCCCTTTGGCTATTATTTGGCAAAACAACTCGACTATATAGATATACGCAACATAAAGAACTAAGATAGGGTCATATAAAGAAGCAACCCAATACGTCTGATCTGATTACAAGGAATAGAAACAGAAACATAATATCCATAATAGTTTATGATCAAAAACAAAAAGTGGTGCCATCAATAACAACGCCCAGCCAGGGCCAGAAGGTACTCAAACACAAAAACTCCCCCTGAGTTCATACTACTCCCTCTTTTTGCCAATGATAGCCAAAGGTCAAGCATTGGAGGGAGTGTCACTGTCAGACTTCGCAGGATCAGCAGCAGCAGCAAATTCAGATAGGCTTAAACGAAGAAGAACGGTTGCCAGCTCAGTACGGGCCCCTGTAAGTTGCTTTGCAATAATGCTATGTATTGTCTCAAGATCAGCGACCCTTGCCTTCAACTGTATGGAAAGCTGAACATCCTTAGCATGAGGAGAATCATCAGACACAGCATCAGGTTCAGAATTGGATGGGACAGTCACCAGAACAACATCTCGAAAGTGATCTCCAGTCAGCAGACGTTTATCAACAGTATAGAGCAGCGTCGGACTGATCACTTCATTGGGCATAGGCTCAAAACCCTGAGTGGTAAGAATGCTAAAAATCTGATTTGGAAAGGGTAGTCTTACCTTCTGTTCCCGTGGATGAATCAAGGTAAGGATGTGAGAGTAAATCCATTTTCCTAGATCAATTGGCATCTTCGTTCCAATTCGAAATAAGAAGCCTGCCAACAGTGTGGAAATGGGCTGATGGGAGCCAGTTGTGAAGGGCCAGGCGATGTAAAATCACATATCTGGATGTGAGATGCGAGCTCTGCAGATAGTCCGTATCTCCTGTAGGCCAAGATTCTGTCTGTCCACCAGTAAGAGTTCTGGCCACCAAGTTCTAGTCAGTGACAGGGTCTTCTTGTACAACAGTCAAACCATAGTATTCATTGATCATGTCCGTCCCAAAAACGTACCACCTTCCTCTGATGAAAATCTGCATCGGTCGTGGCCCAGTTAGGATGTCAATCTCGTCATTGAGATTGCAATAGAATTCATACGTGAGAAGCTTAGAATATGGGCAGATGTTTGTGACAGTCTTCAACAATCCGACTTCATTCAGCAAAGGTAAAATGTCACATACAGAGTTTAGCTGGTTCTCATCCACAGATCGTTGAACAATAAGATCCCTTCTAACCATGGTAGACTATTTGGTCTGAGCAGCAGGAGAAACAAACTGAGGCCTGTAAACAGATGGATCAGTTTCTTCGACAGGTTGAACCTCAAGAGCAATGCTTCGTCCTCTTGATCGTGTGGATGGCTTCCCTTTTCTGACAGATGGTGCAGGTACAGAAGTAGCTTGAACAGCAAGCCCCTTTTGCTTAACAGACGATCGCAGAGTCTTGAACACTTGTTGAATAGGCGGATTTCCTTCCGGCTTAACAGCCTCACTCGACTTCCTTTTCTTCTCAGGCCGATCCACATCAGCACTGTCATCACCAGTCTCAACAACAACCTTTACTGGAACATTCTTCCTTTTAGACCGTCTTGTTTCTTTGGTTGGGGATTGAACAGGAGGCACAGAGTGACTGGAATCAGAAACATTGGCAGATGAGCTCCCAATAATATTCGAAATTTCTCGAATTTTGAAGGTCGTGGAGTCAGGATGAGCAGTGGCCTCAATAGTTGGAACATCAGATGGAAGTGCTTGAGATCCATACACTTCAGCCAGTATTTTATCATCTTCGTTGGAGAATTCAGAAGGATGAATCACTCGATACGGTTGAGGGATTGAAACAGATGGTAGACCAGCAAAGTGTCGCACATGTTCCAGACTTTCACCTAATGATGTGGCAGTGTAGACTGGGATTCCACCTGTTTTCTCAGACTTGTGGGGGCTTGATAGATCAACAGTTTCAACATTAGCAGGTAAGACAGGAGTGTCATCGACAGAACAAACTTCTTTAGGGTCATCAGCAATTGCAGCCGGAGGCAGAGCAATATTATCAGAAGCATAAACAACTAAACTAAATTTATTTGGCTCATCAGAGGACTTTTCTTTCTCATAAGACACATGCAAGACATCAGTTTTCACATCAACAGACTCACTCAAAGGCAGAGATGTAGAATCAACATTCACAGGGGGATTCTCGGAATCCAAAGCAGTTAAATTTTCAGAAATAACAGGCACGCAAGATGGGGTAGCAGAATCATCAGGTTTATCAGGTGAAATTTCAATAGGAGTTTCAGAATTGTTTGACCTGTTTCGGAGGATCTCCTGTCTGTGTTTTGCCTCTTTCTGAGCAGCTTCAAGATACAGAGGTTGGGACTCCGCTCGCCGTCGAGAGACCTCAACAGATTCTAGGGTTCGTTGTGCAAAATATCGAAGGAATGCCCCTGCTCGATTTCCATCCGAGGGTTCTGGAATAGATACTGGAGAAACTTCGTCACTGGCTTCGGAAACCATCATAAGCAGTTCAGTCACATCATCTTCAGACCATTCTGCATAAAACTCTGGGTAGTTGGACATCACAGTCACCAAAATCTCGTCGCGAAGCAGAGGATCAAGTTTGAGCTTCTTCTTCATAGCAAACTGCAATAGTGTTAGGAATAAAGTGTAATGGTTTTGATATGCCAAATTTGTATTTGTAGATCCCCCAATTTTCTTTTATAGGTCTAGTAGAGTCTTAGACCATGATCGGGAAATTATTTAAAATTGAAAAGAGAAAAATAGAGGAAGATGCATGAAAATAGAAGAAGAAGATATAAAGCCTAAAATCAAGAATTTGTCTGGAGAAAATGACAAATTGAAGAAGAAGATGAATGATACAATAAATCACGTCAATGCTACTCAAAGAAGATATCCCAGAAGAATTTTCGTGAAGAAAATTAATATTGGAAGAATGCATAAAATTGACTTGGAGATCAAGCATCTATGGAAAGAAAGGAATACATCAAATGTGATTGGAGATTTAATCAAATGCTGTACGGACGAAGTGGATGATGCTTGATATATTATGCAAAATGGCTCAGGTTCAAAACTCACCATCAACAATTTGCCAAATTAAATTAATCTGATGGAGTTGGGCGCTAGTTTAAGCTTTGGACGCCGATTACAAGTGATTAAATTAATCTGATGGAGTTGGGCGCTAGTTTAAGCTTTGGACGCCGATTGTAGTAAGTGGAATTGGGAAGCAATTTCACTTGGGTGGCAATTGAGATGCAATTGCACTTGGGAGCCAATTCAAAGGAATTGTAGTAATTGAAATTGGGAGCTAGTTTCGAAGACATGAGCCAATTGAGGTTGTAGTATGGGATGCAATTTTCAAAGTTGGGGACCGATTCAAAGAAGACATAGGAGATGGGATGCAATTTCAAAGTTGGGGACCGATTCAAAGAAGACATAGGAGATCAAATTGAATTGAGATGAAATTCAATACCAGGAGAAGTCTGGAAGCCAATTTCGAAGTCAAAGTCAACAATTCAAATTGGGAAGCAATTGAATGCACCAGGAGCAGTTTGGGAGCCAATTGCAAAGCAGAGCAAAAATATCAAGTGCTTTTTCAGAGAGTTCTTAAACAGAGCAAAGCAGAGCAAAAATATCAAGTGCTTTACTTGATATATTCAAAGAGAGAAAACACTCAGAGCTATCAAGAGAAATCATTCCAGAGTGTTTATCTTCATCAAAGAGACCTGCGTATCATTGAAGATCATCTACAGAGTCTCAGAAGTTGGAAGCAAGACAACACTTGTTTTGGAGTAAAACAAGAGAAGGGAGGAAAGTAGCACGGAGCTGTGAAATCCTGGATTGTCACACGGAGCTGTGAGATCCGAAGTAGCAGTGTCAGAGGCACTCGGTGTGATTAGTGCGGGCTTTGTGATCAAAGCACTAGATCACGGGATACGTTTCTACCGGAGTGTGGAAGATGGGGGGAAAGTAACGCGGAGTCGTGAAATCCTGGGATAGTAGCGCGGCAACGTGAAACCCGAAGCAGCAGTGTGGTGTCACTGGGCGTGATTAGTGCGGGCTTTGTGATCAAAGCACTAGATCACGGAAATTCATTGTATCTTGGAACCAAGGAGTGATAGATATAGTGAATTACTCTTGGAGATAAGAGCAAGTGGAGTAGGAGGATTACACCACCTCGCGAACCACTATAATTGTCTTGTGTTCTTTACTGCTTTCTTTACTTTCCGCTCTTTACATATTAGCTCTACACGAGATATACTGCTCACACAATCTCACACACACTTTATGTTTATTTATTTCCGCAGTGCACCATACTCTAACAATCTAGTTAAGAGTTTTAGTTTATCTCTGGCTTAGCAATTGTTGTGCTGTGCGAAAAAGTTTGAAAGTCTATTCACCCCCCCCCCCCCCCTTCCCTCTAGACTTTCACCTTACCTCTTTTGGGACCAACAATTGGTATCAGAGCAGGCTATATATTTAGGCCAAATTGCTATCTAAGCACGTGCCTAACTAGGTCAACCGTTTCTGACTGCTAGACAGATCCATTCTACAAAGTGTGTGAATTGGATTAATCTTTCATATCTCTCGTGATGATGATGAAGAAAGATTTAGCTCAAAATCTATTATTCTCACTTGATAAATTTGATGATTGGAAAGTTCGTATGCAGGTACACTTATCGGCCTTACACGATGAAATGTGGGAAGTTATTTCCACTGGACCTATAGAAATATTAAAAATCAATACGGCATTTGTTATATCCCCAGATGCTCCACAGTACGTACAAAAGCCTAAACCGGAATGGACATCGGATGATAGAACGCGGAATAATCTTGACAATATTGCCAAGGATATTCTATTCAAAGCCGTAGATGATACAATATTTCCGAAGATCCGAAAGTGTGCCACTGCCAAAGAAATATGGGAAACTCTCATCAAGATTGGCGAAGGAGATGAACAAGAAAAAGACAATAAGCTCACAATCGCCATGAAGAAGTTTGAAGATTTCAAAATTCTCTTAAATGAAAGTATTGCAGACATGGAAGCTCGAATGATCAAAGTTCTTGGAGAGATTAGTGATCTTGGCAAAAATATTAGCCAAAAAGAAATTAATCTCAAAATCCTACGAGGCTTACCATCTGCATGAGATATGAAGGTTACGGTTATGCGCGATCACTGAGATCTAAGAATGTTGTCTACAGACAAATTATTTAGTGATCTAAAGGCATATGAGTTCGAAATGAAGGCCAAAGATGATGATGTTCATGAAGCTCGAAATTCTGCTCTAATGGCCGAACAACCGTCAACCTCCAGGTCAGTAGAAAATAATGTTGATTTTATGACTGACGAACAGTTTGCTCTTTTTGTGAAAAGATTTAAAAGGTTTATGCGAAAAGGAGACAACAAAAATTCTGCTCGTGGAAAATTCATCTCTCGCATAACACAAGAAGAAAAAGTCGAAGAAAATAAGGATTTGTGCTATAATTGCCCCAAACCCGGACATTTTAAAATAAATTGTCCGTATCCGATCGTTAGCAAGTATCAAGGCAAAAATGTTGAATCTACGCCGAACAAATCCGAAAGCAAAAGGTTCAAGCGCGACAAAAGAAAAGCTCTCGTTAACAACGAACCAAACGAAAATGATGATTCGGAGGATTCATCATCAAGCGATGAAAGTTCATGTTCGGATGATGATATGACTCTAATAGCAAGTCAATTGAGTTGAGTTCAAGTGAAGATTGTCTTATGGCTCTTGACGCAGAAGAAGAAGAGGTAACATCTAATTCTTTCAATTCTGTTAATTCTTCTTTTTCTCGTGAATCTATTGACAATCTAATGCGAGAATGTCAAGAGATTATGCTCACTCATCCTCAACTCAAGGAGCGCAATAATATTCTAATTCTTGAAAAAGAAGAAATGAATAAAAAATTGCAAGATGCTTTACTTGAAGTGAGTAAATTGAAGAATGAAAATATTCATCTTCAAGAAGAGTGTAAAGCAAGAGAGGTTAGAGAACATAATCTTAGAGCTACTATTGCTACGTCCACTAATTCGTCTAAAATTATAGATAAAATGGTGAGCATGCAAAAGCCATCAGGAGATAGAACCGGAATTGGTTATGACTCCACATGTTCTCAAACCCCTCAAAATTTGACTAATTCTACTACTACTTTAAATAATAAAGTTCAAGTGGTAAAATTTGTTAAAAGTCAAAATAGCACAATGAGACAAGGACTTGGCTATCAAACAAATGCAAAGATGAATGTTGAAAGGCCGAAACAATTTAATTATACGGCAAAACAATAAAATTTCTTCAAGCAAAGATATGCCAAAGAGTCAAGTGCAAAAAGATTTCATAGAAAAGAGGGAAGCTTTTCTAGAAATAAAGTTGGGAGATTTCATCCCACTCAAAAAGATTGGTCGTGCAATAGATGTAATATTTTTTATAGACCAAAGCAACCATTCTCTTCCCAGGTGCCAAAATATAAAAATAATTTTCAAAACCCGGCGCCAAAAATATTTTCTAAAGTGAGTTATGATTATCGTATCTCAAATGGTTACAAATCGCCTCATCTTAATTCAATAAGATCAAGGTGGGTTTGGCTACCAAAAATCACTAACAGTAAAGGACCCAAGCAAGTATGGGTACCTAAAGTTAATTAATCTTTTTTGCAGGATGTTTGGTACATCGATAGTGGTTGCTCACGCCACATGACTAGAAATAAATCATATCTAGAGAATTTCAAAGAAATCGATGGACCAAAAGTTATATTCGGAGGAAATCAAAATTATGGAATCACAAAAGTAGTTGGCACGATCAAGAAAAATGGTTTGAAGATTGAAGATGTTTCTTTCGTTGAAGGATTGAAATTTAATTTGTTGAGCACTAGTCAATTTTGTGATAAAGGCTATCTTGTAGAATTTTCTAAAGATAATTGCCTAATAAAAAATGAGCTCACAAATGAAATTATTTTATCTGGAAAACGGCAAAAGAATATGTATATTGTTGATTGGAGCACAAGCAAAGATTCAGTGTGCTTAATGACCAGAAATTCAAATGAAGCTAATTGGGAATGGCACAGAAAGCTCAACCACTTAAACTTCAAGACCATCAATCAGCTTGCAGAGAAAAATCTAGTAGAAGGCTTGCCAGATATTATCTTCAAGAAGGACCAAGTGTGTGATGCATGCCAACGCGGAAAGCAAATCAAATCATCATTCAAATCAAAGACACACGAGTCAACGTCAAGACCGCTAAGCTTACTACATATGGACTTATTTGGACCGGTTGATCCAATAAGTGTAAGTGGTAAGAAATATACTCTCGTTGTTGTTGATGATTTTTCCAGGTACACTTGGACCGTGTTTCTCAAGAAGAAAAATGAAGTTGAGCAAGTTCTACCGAAGCTGTTGAAGCAACTACAAAATGAGAAAGATTTGCAAATATCAAAAATACGAATGGATCGCGGAACCGAGTTCGTGAATGGAGTTATACAAGCTTTTTGCAATTCACATGGAATTTCTCATCAATTATCTGCCGCAAGAACACCGCAACAAAACGGTGTTGCCGAAAGAAGAAACCAGACGCTCAAAGAAGCCGCACGAGTGATGATTAGTGCTGCCGGTCTCCTGAAACATTATTGGGCGGAAGCTATCAACACTGCTTGTTACACGTAAAATCGAAGCA
This sequence comes from Ipomoea nil, assembly GCF_001879475.1. Lineage (NCBI taxonomy): Eukaryota > Viridiplantae > Streptophyta > Magnoliopsida > Solanales > Convolvulaceae > Ipomoea > Ipomoea nil. The sequence goes on from NW_017616938.1 coordinate 184,317, forward strand.
TGATTCATAAGCAGTACAAGAAGACGCCATACGAGCTATATAAAGGGAGAAAACCAAATACTGGTTATTTTCATATTTTTGGATGCAAATGTTTTATTCATATTAATGATAAATTGCATCTAAAAGCTTTTGATGAGCGTGCAGATGAAGGAATTTTTCTAGGATATTCGACTACCAGCAAGGCGTTCAGAATTTTGAATAAAATATCAATGGTGGTTGAAGAATCCATACACGTGGTATTTGATGAAAAATCACAGATAAAAAATGATGCACTGGACGAAGAAATTGCACAAAATGGTAACAAGTGTCATATTGATTTTTGTGATACTAATGATATGTGTGAAGATGATGTTTTGCAGGGAATGGATGAGTTGGAAATTAATTCTCTAGAAAATCCCATCCTTCATCTAGAAGAAGTTGGAAATTCTTTTAATAATAATTTTGGGAGTGATGCCTCACGTGATAATGAGGATGCAGTACATGTTCCAATTAGTGATCAAGTTACTGGTGAAGTTGGTGGTCAATTACAAAATGAATTAAATGTGGAAATTCGAACCAACTCTCCCAGTACACAACAATTGGATCCACCTAGTACCATGCACCCATTTGAACCAGATTTAAGATGACTCAAAAATCACCCTCCAGAATTAATTATTGGGAATATTCATGAAGGCGTGAAAACAAGATCATCTACCATGGAAGCATTGTTCACGTGTTATCTATCTCAGATTGAACCAAAAGAAATTGACGAAGCTCTCAATGATCCGGATTGGATAAATGCTATGCAAGAGGAGCTCGATCAATTCAAAAGAAATGATGTTTGGGAACTTGTTCCAAGACCGGCAAACCACAATGTTGTAGGAACCAAATGGGTCTTCCGGAACAAAGCAAACGAAGAAGGCGTGATTGTTAGGAATAAAGCAAGGCTCGTTGCAAAAGGATACTCTCAAGAAGAAGGAATAGATTTTGATGAAACTTTTGCACCGGTGGCTCGACTTGAAGCAATCAGAATTTTCCTAGCCTACGCCGCACACAAAGATTTCACCGTTTATCAAATGGACGTGAAAAGCGCATTCTTGAATGGTCTACTCGAAGAAGAAGTTTATGTCGAACAACCCCCAGGTTTTGAGGTAAAAGGCGAAGGTGATAAAGTCTACAAACTTAAAAAGGCATTGTATGGGTTGAAACAAGCACCTAGAGCTTGGTATGATACTTTGTCAATGTTCTTAATAAGCTGTGGATTCACCAAAGGCCTTGTTGACAAAACTCTATTTAGAATTCAAGATGGTGATCATATTTTATTAGTGCAAATATATGTTGATGATATTATTTTTGGAAGCACTAACAATTCTTTGTGTGAGAAATTTTCGAAGCTTATGCAGAATAAATTCGAAATGAGCATGATGGGTGAATTGAATTACTTCTTGGGCTTACAAGTCAAACAACTGAAAGAAGGAGTATTCATCAATCAAGCAAAGTACACCCGCGACTTGATAAAGAAGTTTGGCCTTGATGGAAAATCATCGATCAAAATTCCAATGAGCACATCAATAAGGCTAGACAAAGATGAAGATGGAAAGGATGTCGATCAAACAAAATATAGAGGAATGATTGGTTCACTTCTATATCTTACTGCAAGCAGGCCGGACATTTCTTATGTTGTGGGCGTGTGTGCAAGATTCCAAGCAAATCCAAAAGAAAGCCACCTCACCGCAACAAAGAAGATCATACGATATTTAAAAGGCACAATCAATGTTGGATTATGGTATCCAAAAGGTACAGATTTTACTCTAACGGGTTTTTTAGATGCGGATTTTGCAGGTTGCAAAATAGACAGAAAAAGCACTTCCGGGACATGCCAGTTCTTGGGGGGAAGGCTTGTTTCTTGGTTCAGCAAAAAGCAAAATTCCATTGCAACTAGTACCGCCGAGGCCGAATATATTGCTGCAGGAAGTTGTTGTGCGCAAATTTTGTGGATGAAGCAACAATTGAAGGATTACGGAGTTAATTGTGATGACGTTAGTATTTATTGTGATAATACTAGTGCAATCGCTATCACTCACAATCCGGTGCTTCACTCAAGAACCAAACATATCGACATTCGACATCATTTTATAAGGGATCACGTTGAAAAGAAAAATCTGAAGATCGAATATATCCCTACGGAAAACCAAGTTGCCGATATTCTCACAAAGCCTTTATGCGAAACGAGATTTTCTACCTTAAGGCACGAGTTGGGAATGATCGAAATGAGCTAAGTATCACTGGACTTAATCTCTCTATTTAAATTGATACTTGTGCTCAAAAGAAATTGTTTTATATGAATAAAATTGTTTTACGTATTTGCATGTATGTTTTTACTCGAAATTTTTATATGATAAAATTGCAATATGTGTTAGGAATTTAATTGTGTATTTGCATGTGTTATTTAACGTGAGATCATATGCCATGCAAATTAATTTGATAAAATATGCAATTCGTGATTTATTTGATAATTTGTACAAAATTGCATGTTTTAATGTGTTAATCAGTTTTTGAGTATGTGTTCATGTTTCTGTAAATTAACTAACTTGTTTGCATGAACAATTTGCTCTAAAAATGATTTACCGTGTTTGTTTAATAATATATATGTGTTATGTGCAAAATGTGATTTAAAGTGTTAATTGTATATGTGTTTCGTGTATATGCAGTATATGTGATATAATTTGCTATAAAATGTTTTAGAAATCTAGAAGTTAATATTTTTGTTAGTTTCTAAAATATTTTGTAATCTGATTAATGTGCTTTTTATATAAAGTTGTTTCTAATTATAATTTAGGAATATGTGTGTTAATTTTGTTAGTTTCCAAAATGTGTTTAATTTTTGATTGGAAATTACCGTGTATGAGTTTAATATAATTGGTATGTGTGATTAATTATTTGTGAAGTAATTTTTGCAACTAACGAGATGTTTGAGTGTTATTATGTTTGTGGTACACGAATTTGAGAAGGAAATCAGGAGATAAAGGAGGCCAATTAGAGTTTAATTGGACATCAAACCTCCACCCATAAACTCCTACCCTTTCTAAACCTCCCCCCATAATCCTCTCCTAAATCAAATCTTTCCAAACAAGATTTACCCCCTCTCTCAATCGACACCCCCATCTCGCCTGTCAGAAAACTACTCTCTTAATCGATCCCCATAAACAAATCTCAAGGAGATCAGAACCCAAATCCTTCCTAAGTGTCTCTTCAAATCTCCACCCTATACTCCTTACGTGCATTGGGTATTTCTAAAGAGGTGTGAGCATTAAATGCTATTATCTGCTCATGATGACATTTTCTCTTTCCTCGTAACACTCTCTATCAGATGACTCATCTACCCTAAACTCACCCAATCGACACACCTCAACCAAAGGGTACAATTGAGAAGTCTCATCTCTCTCTCTTAAATTCGAAAAACCCCTTCGAGTCATCCTCCTCATATAAACCCCTCTCTTATATCTCAAAAACTCTTTCAAGACCTTCAGAATATCAGAAAACTCTCTCTCAAATTGTCTCTCCTCGATCAATCGATCTGATCATCATGGCCCAATCTGGAAGAAAGCAAATTGATCCTATTTTCGCTCTCTCGCAACAAGTGACGAATGGGATGGTACTCAATCCTGAGTTTTTCAAACTAGGTTCTACCAACAAGGACACGGCCGAGAAAATTCTTCAAGCTTTAAAAGACTGTGGACTGTTTGATTTCTTCACCTACAACTACTTTGGAACCTTTGAAGAAGATGTAGCCGATTTTTATCTACATGCGGTCGTTGAAAGGGACTCGATTAAATCTAGAGTTGGAGGATCAGAAGTTTCGATCACTGAAGATGACATACACAAGTGCTTCAACTTTCCTGAATCTCAGATAATGCCAGAATCTCACAGCTATGTTGTTCAAAATTTTTGGAACGAGATTCGTGGTCCTACGGCTCCAATTTTCTCTGATGTATCCGCTCATAAGAATGTATTGAAGTTTGAATATGAGATGTTGGTGGACATGATTTACAAGATTCTTGAACACAAACTGGGAAGTACTGAAGATTTGACTGCATCGACAGTGTGCCTGATGGACGGAATCATGAAAGGAATAAAATTCAAATGGGCAAAATTTATCTACAGGAAGATGGTTATTTTTGTTCATGCTGCCAAACCAATGAAGAAACCTGCTGTAGTTGGACCGATTCTATCAAAATGTTAGATATGGTCTCATCATTGGAGAACTGCTAAGGAAGAAGACAATTCCAATGAGAAAACACAAAAATATTAGAATTTACAGAGCTCTCTTCAGAAAATTCAGTCCTAATTTTGGAAAAAGGTCAAGCCAGAGAAGAGGACAAGAAGGTGGGAGTTCTACAAGTTCAAAAACACCTCAGAGTTCCAGACCGAGAAACAGCAAAGCAATCTCAACCTCAAGTAATCAAATGGGATCAAGCAATCGATCAGGAAGAGATCAAGAAGCCATCAGTACGGCTATGGCAGTTGTTCCGATCAAATATGCCGAACCAAAGTTGTTGGCTGAAGGAGTTGATGATACTACAAGAATGGAATTTGCAGGAGTTGATGTGTAAATTTCGAATGATCTACAAAGAAGACTCTCGAGTCAATCTGCAGCCGAAGGAAGTGCAGGACCTATAGTTTTTGACTCAGCTCTCATTCAAGATGATCCAGAGCTGTTGAAAGAATTGATAATGGTGCAAACTTGGAGAGAATGGAAACTTGAAAGATATCATTCTTTCATGTCAAAAATCACCCCCAGATTTGATACGGAGTGAAGATTTTTCCTTGGAATGGTGCGGAACGAACGTGATGCTAGATGCACTCAACATGGATTTAAATCAAGTTTATCACATGAAGCTACACGAGAAGGCAGCCAGACAAAAAAGGAAAAACACCAATAAAGGGAGGCAGTTCGGCTCAAGACCGTTTAGCCGAACAAGAACGACAGAATGAAATTTCACTTCAGTTAGCTCTACAAAGGTCAGTTTATGACACACATCATTATCCAGGTAACACATCTCTTGTGGATAATGAAATTTTTGATGAAAGAACTGAAGAGACGGCACTCATTGATGTACCAATCATGAGCACTGAAAATCATATGGACATACCTGTGAAAGTCCATGATGCTTCTTTATTAATATCTGATCTGACCCCACAACAACTAATGTGAATCTGGAGTGCAATGAACCAACTTGTGGGATCCAATGAAGCCGAAGTGTCAGTACCAGAAGAAATAGAGAACAAGTGTCAGAAGAAAGAAGAAGAGATATACCAGTTGGAAGTTGCCAGTAGAAGTTGCTACTGAGAGTAGACTGCAAATCACAAAGGATTTATCTAGTGTATTGTCGGTACACCATACCGAGTCTACCATGCCTACCATGGACCCTGTTCTAGATAATGAAGAATTATTTGCAGACAATTACACGAGAACAGAAGTCCTAGAAGAACAGGTTGGTGATCTAAATCCAAGAAGCCGAATCACCTGAAGAAGAAAGGATGCAACTTATTGATACAGTTGTTCTCACAGATCCGAATAGAAGTCCATTCGGATCCCCTCAAAACTTTGTGCAGATGAATGATCAAGATAGATGGCATATTTTCATCCTTATTTGCCAAAGTGGCCGAATCCAGTGATGTTGTTTGTCAAACAATTGGAGAAAAATTGGTTGAACAAAATCCAAAAGCTAGATCAACAACACACGGATACACGAGTCAATCTGAAGGAATTAATGGAGCATCAAAATATTTTGAAGACCCAGATTGACAAAGCAGAAAGAATCTTGAAAGGAGAATTGACAAAAGGCTTACTTAAAGTGATTCAGCTCATGAAGAAGGAACGTGAAGCAGCTGAAAAGATTAACAACGAACGTCACTTGAGACAGAATCAAAGCGATTCAAGATCAAGAAAGCCGAATCAACAATCTTGAAGCCTGAACTCGCAGTTACAACAAACAAGTTGGACAACGTACAAACCGTTTCCATTGAAACGCACAACAGTGTTGAAACTGTGAAGGCAAACCAAGATCGAGATTTTAAGACCCTTGCATTTTTGGTTGATAACGCCAAAAGGGGGGAAGAAATTCTTAGTCACATGGCCTTGCAACAACAAGAATTTATTCTTGGAAGTCAACAACAGCCAGTAGTGTCTACTCAAGGTAGAGGCCGAAGCCGCGGACAATCCTCACAAGGACCATCTCAGATTGGTTTTGCTCAGTTCGCGAATCCTAGTCTTGGTACGAGTACATCAAAGGTTGCTGAACAGCGTGGCTGGTTTGAATGCTCTAAGGGTACCGCCACTCAGACAACAATATGGACTAAGGAAAATCTACCAAGCATGATCAAGAAATGGCCTGTAGCCGATCAAGCCCAATGGATCTCGGAAAAGAATAAAGAAGAAGAAGGCAAAAGGAATAGAACTGAGATGTGGTATGAACTAAGAGATTTCACCGGAAATATGGGCATGAATCTTGGAGAAGAAAGAAGCTTCGAAGAATGTGTCTTATGGTGGGAAAACGAAGTTCTTCCGGGCAACAATATCAAAGAAGCTTATGGACACTATATGGCCGGACAGCTTACAAAGAAATTTCAGAATGCAAAGTTCAAAGATGATTTCTTCAAGCTCAGAGAACATGTCAAGGAAATTTTGAAGAAAGACTCTGGTGTGAAGAAACCCAGAAGGTAATCTGAAAATTCTCTTAAGCTCATATTTTCTCTATTTTCGAACCTCTGTTGCGTTTTTCTCTATAAATTCGAAATATATCAATAAATATTTCCCATGGTCTATTTTGAGTCTTTAATTTTATTTGTTTAATGTAATTAGACTTTCGTGAATTAAAAGACAAGAAATATGTCAAACGCACGACAAAATTAAAACTGATTATGATCAAAATAAAAATAATTCAAGATGCGTTTAGGAGCTTGTCTAAAAATTTAATTCACAAGTTTCTTTTGATTGTGTCTAGAAAACCATCTGTTAAACTCATCTTGGCTTTGTCAAATAAAATTGAGCAAAAAGATTATTTTTCAAAGACTTAAAGCTAATGACTGAGTATAGGTTTTGGCATTATCAAAAGGGGGGAAATTGTCAGGAATAAAGTGTAATGGTTTTGATATGCCAAATTTGTATTTGTAGATCCCCCAATTTTATTTTATAGGTCTAGTAGAGTCTTAGACCATGATCGGGAAATTATTTAATTATGAAAAGAGAAAAACAGAGGAAGATGAATGAAAATAGAAGAAGAAGATATAAAGCCTAAAATCAAGAATTTGTCTGGAGAAAATGACAAATTGAAGAAGAAGATGAATGATATGAAATCACGTCAATGCTACTCAAAGAAGATATCCCAGAAGAATTTTCGTGAAGAAAATTAATGTTGGAAGAATGCATGAAATTGACTTGGAGATCAAGCATCTATGGAAAGAAAGGAGTACATCAAATATGATTGGAGATTTAATCAAAAGCTGTACGGACAAAGTGGATGATGCTTGATATATTATGTGAAATGGCTTAAGCTCGAAACTCACCATTAACAATTTTACAAGGTAAAATTTGAGAAGCCAAATTAAATTAATCTGATGGAGTTGGGCGCTAGTTTAAGCTTCCCAATAGATGCAATTGCACTTGGGAGCGTGGAAATTGGGAAGCAATTTCACTTGGGTGGCAATTGAGAGGCAATTGCACTTGGGAGCCAATTCAAAAGAATTGGGAGCCGATTTCATAGAAATTGAAGATGCAATTGCACTTGGGAGCGTGGAAATTGGGAAGCAATTTCACTTGGGTGGCAATTGGGAAGCAATTTCACTTGGGAGAAGCAATTTCACTTGGGTGGCAATTGAGATGCAATTGCACTTGGGAGCCAATTCAAAAGAATTGGGAGCCGATTTCATAGAAATTGAAATTGGGAGAATTGGGAGCCGATTTCATAGAAATTGAAATTGGGAGCTAGTTCGAAGCAATTGAAATTGGGAGCCAGTTTCAGAGAAATTGAACTCAATTGGGAGCAAGTTTCACATGAGAATCAATTCAAGATGGAATTGAAATTGGGAGCCAATTGAGGTTGTAGTATGGGATGCAATTTCAAGTTGGAATTGAAATTGGGAGCCAATTGAGGTTGTAGTATGGGATGCAATTTCAAGTTGGGGACCGATTCAAAGAAGACATGGAGATCAAATTGAATTGTTTCAAGTTGGGGACCGATTCAAAGAAGACATGGAGATCAAATTGAATTGAGATGAAATTCAATACCAGGAGAAGTCTGGGAGCCAATTTCGAAGTCAAAGTCAACAATTCAAATTGGGAAGCAATTGAAAGCACCAGGAGCAGTTTGGGAGTCAATTGCAAGTCAAAGTCAATTGGGAGCCAATTACAATGGAGAAATTCAAATTGGGTGCCAATTACAAGCCAATTGAAATTGGGTGTCAATTACAAAGGAGAAATTCAAATTGGGTGGAAGTTCAAAGCCAGTTTGAAGTCTGAGAACACCCAGACGTGAGAATGAAGAAGATGAAGATGAACTTACAGTGAAAATATTCTCACAAGAAAAAATACTAGTTTAACTAGTATGTGATAAAATTGATGAATATTTTTAAATCCCAAAGATACAAGGACCACTTCAGAGCTAATCAGAGAAGTCGTTCTACACCCAGATATTCCCACTCAACGTAAAACCAGAGGAAATATCATATGAAGTTTGAGAACCCATTTACATGGAGATGAAGCTCTAACAACGGCTAGCTTATCCTTTCTGACATCTTTGCAGAAGATAAGATAAGATCTCTGACAAAAAGATACAAGATTTCAAAAATGAGAGCGTCTCTTTCCAACGGACAGATTCTCATTACCAGCTATAAAATGATGAAGATATGAAGACTTGAAGTGCAGAAGAGCATAACACGAACTTGAAAAGAGATAGAGCAGTTGAGAAAATTCGAACCCATCAAAGGGGAACGAATAGAGCAATTAAGCTTGAAAAGAGCATAGAGCAAAAATCTCATTTGGTACAGAGCATACCAAAAAATCTTCAAGTGAGAAGTGAGAAAAGAAAAAGAACTCAGAGAGCTTCAAAAGAGAAATATTCTGAGAGTTCTTAAACAGAGCAAAGCAGAGCAAAAATATCAAGTGCTTTACTTGATATATTCAAAGAGAGAAAACACTCAGAGCTATCAAGAGAAATCATTCCAGAGTGTTTATCTTCATCAAAGAGACCTGCGAATCATTGAAGATCATCTACAGAGTCTCAGAAGTTGGAAGCAAGACAACACTTGTTTTGGAGCAAAACAAGAGAAGGGAGGAAAGTAGCACGGAGCTGTGAAATCCTGGATTGTCACACGGAGCTGTGAGATCCGAAGCAGCAGTGTCGGAGGCACTGGGCGTGATTGGTGTGGGCTTGGTGATCAAAGCACCAGATCACGGGATATGTTTCTACCGGAGTGTGGAAGACGGGGGGAAAGTAACACGGAGTCGTGAATTCCTGGGATAGTAGCGCGACGACGTGAAACCCGAAGCAGCAGTGTGGTGTCACTGGGCGTGATTAGTGCGGGCTTTGTGTTCAAAGCACTAGATCACGGAAATTCATTGTATCTTGGAACCAAGAAGTGGTAGATATAGTGAATTGCTCTTGGAGATAAGAGCAAGTGGAGTAGGAGGATTACACCACCTCGCGAACCACTATAATTGTCTTGTGTTCTTTACTGCTTTCTTTACTTACCGCTCTTTACATATTCGCTCCACACGAGATATACTGCTCACACAATCTCACACACACTTTATGTTTATTTATTTCCGCTGTACACCATACTCTAACAATCTAGTTAAGAGTTTTGGTTTATCTCTGGCTTAGCAATTGTTGTGCTGTGCGAAAAAGTTTGAAAGTCTATTCACCCCCCCCCCCCCCCCCCTCTAGACTTTCACCTTACTTCTTAGTATGTGAAGGATCACACATAGGTTTTGTTATACGTTTCTCCCCCTTCCCAATGTGTTAATGTGGGTTGCATGTGCTTGCTATGTGTTATGTGTGCATGTTACCCCGATTTGGTTGAGATCAATCGGGCTATACGGGCAGTCGGGTGGGCTGAGAACCATACAGGCTGTTAACCAGGCAGGTAGAGACCGGTCAGGTATATAAATATTATATAGGACAAAGGTCCACTATACGGGCAGTTGAATGGGTTGAGAACCATCCCAACTGTTAACCAGGCTGGTAGAGACCGGTCAGGTATATAAATATTATATAGGACAAAGGTCCACCATACGGGTAGTTGAATGGGTTGAGAACCATCCCAACTGTTAACTAGGCTGGTAAAGACCGGTCAGGTATATAAATATTATATAGAGCTGCGGCTCATCGGTCGGTTGCGATCGACCCCTCCGTATTGTGAAACGGGGCAGGGTGCTGCGGGGCCGTGTCAGAACTATATGCGCTGACCCTCATGTATGGGCATGCGATTGGTCCTGTGGCGCCAACAAAGTGTGTTATGTGATGAGATGAGAAGAATTGATGATATGACTATTATGGAAACGTGACCATAGGGCTCTTGCTAGTAACGCTTAATTGTGATTATTGGTTGTGCTTATCTATAACTGTGCCCTATGTGAGAATTGTATATGCTTGATTATGACTATTGATTGTGTGTACTCCTATTTGTCGAGTCGGTTCCCTGATTTGAAAGCTAGAGTCTCTTAGGATATATCTTCATGCTTCGAAATGACTTTTCGTATATCTGTGTATATAACTATATGTATTGTATTTCAACGCGTTGGAGTGGGTTACCAGCATCTCTCGCTGAACAGATATATTTAGCTTTCAGGCACAGAAGAATAAGTCACTGGAGCGCGCTAGAACTTGGATCGTAGAAGTAGATAGTTTCCTTTTCGGCTTGCGTGCCATGCTTATGCATTTACATTATTGAGGATATTAGGTAGTTAGCCTGTGCACCTGAGTTCTCTAGCTCAGGTGTGGCATAGCACCCCGTACTCTTGTATTATGTTTTGGGATTTAATGAGATTTCACCTTTATTTTATAAGTTTTAAATGTCTTGAAAATCTGGGGTGTTACATTACAGGCCACCCGCCGGTTCACCCGCTAGAACAGTGGGTTACCGCCGGCGGGAGGACGGCGGGTGGACGGCCACCTGCCGGTCCACCCGCTAGAACAGCGTGGTACCGTCGGCGGGAGGCTATCCTCCCGCCGTATCAGCCGCTGGTACGGGCCGGCGCGGGGTCGTTCGGTGTCTGTTGGGTCGAACCCCGTGTCCCGTGGTGTCTTCGTTGATGAATTCCAGAGTATGGTTGAAAGTGATCTTTATGTGTCATGTGGTCGCCTTGAGGGCGCTTGTTGTTGAGAATCAATGTGCATAATGTGCCCTTCCCCAATTATCCCCTTGTGGAGTCATCGTCGAGTCTTGCTTGTGTTTTGTTGTCTATGGTGAAAAGAAAAGATATGAGATTGGTGGTAAAAACTATGATTGGTGGTTGATGCACTGCACGTGCTTGTGTGTGATAGTATTGCGGAACCTGTAACGCACCCGAATTTACCAACAATTTAAAACTTAATTTAAAAGATTAACAGTTTAAACATCAAACATAAGAAAAGCGGAAGCTAATATAATTCGGGAAAGTGCTATTCCACACCCATAAAACTACGGCTGCACAGTCTAAGTCTACGAATCCAACAAAACATAACAATTGTCTAAGGCACACAGGCCCACATCTAAACAAAAGGAAGCAAAGCTACGCTAACTAGATCCTTTAGCGCGCTCTCCGATCTAATCAAAACCTGTAAAGACAAGGGATAACACCCGGTCAACGAATAAAGCTGGTAACTCACCAATACGCCTTAAGTATTAATATATATACATAGATATGGTCAAAACCGTTTGGAATTGAAGAATACAGTATATAGCATTTGAAAATCATTCGAGACTGAGACAACAATCAACATATCACGCTCTCAATAAAGATCAAGACCAACAACTTCAATCAAAGCAATAGAGACCACAAACAACAAGCGACAACCACAACTCTAGATGCAACCTACCATTCACAAGGTAAAGTTCGTTATAGACATGCTCATAAGCAAGAAATACACAATCACATAATGACAAGACACACATTTCAAGTGCCAAGTTCCAACATTATGCCTTGTTCCAACTTAATGCCTACCCCCGGCCTTATAACTAGTTCCAACCATTACCTCCAAGTGCCACCCTGTACTTCTGAGTCCAACCTTATTCCGCCTGGGACCGTCGTCCCCCACTAATCTTTACCACCAATCTCACAGTATTACCACCGATCTCTCAGTACACGAGGATACCGTTAAATAACACAATATTACCACCGATCTCGTGAGCAAGGCTCAATAATATTACCACCAATCTCATTCATATTCACACATAGTCATCATCATCAAGAAGATTAAGGCACATCAATAGCCCAATCAAGCATCGACAAAGGGTACATGATGTGTACAAGATCACACCATAGGAATCAATTGAGAGGTTTCAATAAAGACATGAAGCATTACTCGACAACAATGGACTACATTCCAATATCAAAATGATTGGCAACACGAGTTGCTAATCCTCAACAAAAAGGAACAAACCTCACATACTAGCATAATAACATCAAACTAGCATGCACATCAAACGGGTAAACCGAAATGGTTCCAACGAACCTTCAATACTCATATTAGCCTAAGGAATCACAAGGTTGGACCCTTAGCACGATTCAAGACACCAAATCCTAACATGGATTCTTAACACATCGTTCTCCATAATCCAACAACGGGAGGTCAAAACATCAAATGCCAAAAGGAAAAGATCACGGGGAAACAATTCCCCGCCAAACCACACTGGTTCCCCGCGGGTGGGGCCTCGGGTAAGCCCTTACCCGTGGGCCTGCCCACGGGGTACACCCCATAATTCACCTCGTTCCCCGCGGGTGGGGCGGTGGGTAGGCCACTGCCCGCCGTTCCGCCCGCGGGGTACACCCTGTACAGACATTTTTCCCTTCGGGGAAATTCATCAACAAAACCAAGTTCAAGTCCAAAACATCCAAAACCTCACACACAACAAAGATATGACTTGAACCCAAGAATAGCTCAAAGAAAGGCATTCAAGAACCCTAAATACGGGGTCTAAACATGCATTATCACAAGGTCATGTATCAAATCACTCACAACATCAAGAATCATCAAATAGATGCCAATAAACATCAATAGCAAGTATAAAATAGGTTTTGTATAGCATGGGTTACCTTTGTAGACCAAAAACCTCTTTCTCCTTACACTCCTAAGCCTCTCCTTGAAGCTCTTTCTCACCCAAGACTTCTTACACAACCAAACCACCAAGAAAACACCAAAATAAGATAAACATACCTTAAAGCTAACTAAAAACACTAAACAACTTAAGATCTTACCCTTTCTTATGCTAGGGAGGTAGAAAGGTGAAATCTTTAGGTGGAACCTTGCAAAGAAAGAGAACCATTCCTCTAGCTTGGAGAGAAAGCTAAGGTTTCTTTTAGAAAGAAGGTGAAAGGTTTAAGACTTGGCTAGCATGGGAAATGAATGAAATGTCTAGCTAGGGAAAACTTGAGCATCAAACATGTGTGAAAGGTCCACTTTACCCTTACTAAAGTTTGGAAGACAAAAGGGTTGAGGTACAAAGCATAAGGCAAAAGGTACACATGGTTGACTAAGGAGACTAGTCAAATTCTAATCCCTCGACTGTTAAATTTTAGGATTTAGAAAGAAATAATTAAAGGAAAGCTATGATTAATTCCTCAATTAATAAAAAATAAGGGTTAGATTTATGGGGTGTCACATCCTCTCCCCCTAACAATAAGCTTCGTCCCCGAAGCTTGGGCACAACGAGTTAACAAAAGGATAGCAATGAACAAAGGTGTGACAAGAGAAAGCAAAGAGTGACAGACAAGAGTTCCAATAACAAGAGTAAAGGCAAGGCTCCAAAACAACGGATATTACTCCCAAGCAACTTATCAACTAATAAAACTTAAGGCTAACAACCTTCCGGCTACACTAGGCCTAAACCATATTCAGACTAAGCACCAACTAAACAAAACAACAAAACAAACAACTACCAACGAGCTAACAACCAAAACAAGCAAGGAACACACCAACTAAACAAAACAACTAAGAAAACAACTACCAACGAGCCAACAACCAAAACAAGCAAGGAACACACCAACTAAACAAAACAACTAAGAAAACAACTACCAATGAGCCAACAACCAAAACAAGCAAGGAACGCACCAACTAAACAAAACAACTAAGCAAACAACTACCAAGGAGCCAACAACCAAAACAAGCAAGGAACGCAACGAGATTACCTCAAACTCCAGCTTAGGAGGAATCATCCTCCGAGTCCTCCGCATCCTCATCTGAAGCTTCCTCGGCTCCACCCCGACTAGAACTAGCTTCCAGCACATCCAGCCTTTGATTCACGGTGACCAGCTGAGCTTTCACGAAGGAAAATCTGTAACACCCCACTTTTCTTAAACTTGATTAAAGTTCTAAAACCAAACTAAGATAAACTAAGCAGCAGAAATCAAACTTAGTGGGAATGTCACCGCCACAACTACCTTCCCACGGTGATTGCACAGGCTAAGGGTAAAACTAAACATCAAGACAAACTAACATCCGAAATTTACTTCATTAAAGTAACTTGGGGAAAAACACCCCGGTGTCTATCACCAAACATAAACAACATAAGTCTACTACCATCATCCATAACATCATAAGGTAAAACAAGAGTTTAGACTATTAGATCTACTAACCTAGTCTAACTTGAACAACTCTCAAACGCTGGGCCCACCTAAAAGGGGTTTTGCAAATAGACAAGTAGAAAACACTCGTTAGCATGAAGCTAAGTATAACCACACTCAACCCTGTAAAATACTACAGTATATACTTTGGAAAAACATTTGATTCACATTCTCAATCACTTAGACAAAACCTTAATATAAACTACAAAGCTTTCTATATACTCACAACCTAAAATATTAAATAGGCATACTTCAACGATATCAAACCTAACAACATGCTCATACTATCGCATACATAACATAGCAAATCTCAATCCTGTATAACATATCAATAACAATCTCATGCTAACACATAACTTAACAAGCAATTTCGTGCTATCAAACAATAAGAAATTATTCTCATGCTTTCAAGTTCTCATCATGTAAACTAGATATACATCAATATGCATCTAAGGTAATCAATATGCATCATGTACTCAATATACAATCTCGGCTAATCATTCTCAATATGCAATCTAGTGCAAACATTCTCATTATGCAATCTCGTGCAATACTATACTCAAATGCAATCACGTGCAAACATTCTCATTATGCAATCTCGTGGTTTATCTTTAGCCACGGCTCTAGCCAACAGTCCCCTTGTTGGGCTGTTGGCTGGGGTCGGTGAATCTACTGGTGCACACTGCTTGTGCACCAGATGATTTCTTCTCATCTGCAAAACATTTTCAGGCAATTCTAGCACACCCAAAACATCAACAGCACACCATAGACAAGTAATAGATCACTTAATAGTTCAAACACTTCAAAAATCTAGCATTTCTACTCATTTCTACCTATAAAACAATGGCTTCACAGAGCCAAAACTTAAGATGGGAGTCCATGGGGTTATACCTCAGCTTCTTCTTCCTCTTCTTTGTGTGGTTCCCTTTCCTTCCTCATATGACACTTCCTAGACTCCTCATACAACCATACAAACCAAGCGTAGAGATAGAACTTCAGAGATTTAAGCAAAGGAAGATGAAACCTTAAGGGAAGGATGAATGAAATGAATGGTTGAGGATGAAGGTGGAATACTTACTGTGATTTCTCCCCTCTACCAATCTGATCTCTAAAGCTTTGAAGTGAAGAGGCACAATGGAGAAATCAGTAGAAGAAGGCAATAGAATAGTATCTATTTATATAGGTTCAAAACCCTAGGTTGCAACCCAATGATTGGTTGAGGGCAAAAGGGTAAATTGTTGGCTCTTTAAAATGCATCAGGTAAAGGCAAAGGCTTGGGGTCCACCAAGAATCATGGACCAAGATCTAGAAATGCGATTTTTAAATAGTTTGGGGGTCAAAATATATTTTCCCAAACATACCTTCTAGACAATCACTTAGTTTATGTTTCTCAGGTTTCTTCCGGTTTCACTCAGATTGACTTTTGGATCGAAAACTTGGTACGCAATGTACCCAAAAATTTAGGATTTTTGAATTAAAATAAGTCCCGGTGTTGAATTCATTTAAAAGTGGTTCAAAATAATTTATTCAAACACCGATTTCATCGCAAAAATTTTGATAGAGTGAAAAATGGCTATTTTGGAATTTCTTAAAGCCAAATTTATAAAATAAAATTTTGGGTTGTCACAAAATCCTTCTTCGATCATTTGGTTTTGCTGCCGCAGAAGGGCCACAACACGCTCCTCGTGGGTCATGGCATCGTGCTCGTTCTTCGTCCTCACCTCTTTTCTTCTCAAGCTCTCTTCACTCTCGGGTTCGCTTTCTTCCGCTTCTTCCCCTTCCTCTTCTTCTTCTTCATCTCCTCCTAAACTTTGCACTACCTGACTCAACTTCTTAACGGGAATCTCAAGCTGTTCAATCAAAGAGCTCCTCTCGGCAGGGGATTTCTTTGCCACTTTCTCCAGGGTGATGTAGTCATTATTCTCCAACTGGAACATATTACAATTCCGGAGATTCACGGCATCGAATACCATCTTGCCAACAGGCTTGGGCACATAACCATCCACTTTCACCGCTTTCTTCAAGAAAATCCAACTCAGAATCATACCATAGGGCAGGTTTTTACAGTTATGGTCTCTACAATAATCCATGTGCTGCAACAACAGGGAGGGAAAATTGAACTTTACTTTGTGCTTTTGACAAATGGCAAAAGTGCACTCCAACTTTCCCAACAGGCTACTCTTGTTATTGTTAGGTAATAAGCAATCTGAGACAAGCATCACCAAAATCTTCTGCTCTGCGGAGAGCCATTTCCTTTCTGGCCTCGTGGCCTGGGTAAAACCACCTGTTCTACCTAACAAGAAACTCAAATAATATTGATAACCCATATTACTCATCTCAATCCAAGAATCACCACTGTACTGTGAGACCCCGGTGGTCGTCAAACTCAAGAGCTGAGCTAACTGTTTCTCAATCAAAGAAATCTTTACACCTCCCACTTTTGAGGTGAATTCCAATTTCCCTCCATCCTTAGTCACACTCATGTGACGACAGAACTCTTTTACTAGACTCGGGTAGGTCCCGTTTCTGACGGCAAGATACCCATCTAACAATCCTTGATAATTCAACAAATCCAACAATGAACTTGAAAAAGATTCAGGTTCAAAAGCTTTACCTTCAAGAACCGAATAATGGGCATCCACCCATTCTACTCTCCTTGCGGTTTTTGACCTTCTAGCATGGTAGAAAAAACCCAACTTTTCCTTTTCATCTTTTCCTATATTTTTCCTTCCTTTTTCTCTTCTTCCTCGGCCTTCCTTGCGATTCTGGTCGGCTGACGGTGGCGGCGGTGGCTCTCGACGAACGGCGATGGACGGCGGCGACGGGTGGAGGAGGTCGACGGGCGGTGAACAGCCACGGGCAGGGGGTTCTCTCGGCTGCTGCGCACATGTGGGGAAAAAGAAATGGGAGGGTTTGGGAGAAATTGGGGAAAAGAAGATTTTAATTTGGGGATTTTTTAGTTAGGTTTAGAGGAAAAAGTTCAAAAGGGATTTAAGTGAAAGAAAGTTTAAGGAACATAATTAATTTAGATGGTTTAAGGGATAGCTTGGAAACTTTGAGGCCTGGGTTTGAATCTCATTAGTTATGAACTAAAAGCTTAAACTTTTCCATAACTTTTAAGGGGTTCCTAAAAATTAATCCATTCTAAGCTTTAAGGTGAAGGAATAGGCTTTAGGTAATACAAAAAGGTGAGGTCCTAATTATAAATATTTTAAAACCCCGGAAACTATAAGGGTACAACTCAAGGATAAAGAGGTAGGCACAAGAACGATACCTGCGGTCTCTTCCTCTAATATGCCCTTAGCCTCAACCTGCGACCGGCTCATCACGAACACCCTGCCCGAAGGCTTCGTCCCTCCCGAGCCACGGCTGGAACTCCTTCCTGGTGGTCGCCCGGGTCTGGTGCTAGACGGTAGAGCTCCTTGGTCGGACCTGCGGCCTCCTCCTCCAATATGCCCTCAGCCTCAACCTGCGACCGGCTCATCATGAACACCCTGCCCGAAGGCTTCGTCCCTCCCGAGCCACGGCTGGAACTCCCTCCTGGTGGTCCCCCGAGTATGGTGCTAGACGGTAGAACTCCCTGGTCGGACTGGAGGTGACACTCATAAGCTTTGTGGCTTCTCCTTCCACACTTGAAGAAATAGAGCAGGTTACCTTGACCATCCTTCC
The DNA here is from genome assembly GCF_001879475.1 of Ipomoea nil. NCBI lineage: Eukaryota > Viridiplantae > Streptophyta > Magnoliopsida > Solanales > Convolvulaceae > Ipomoea > Ipomoea nil. The sequence goes on from NW_017616938.1 coordinate 202,789, forward strand.
CGATGTGTTCCTTTCCACATCTCCTACATCCGAAGGGTTTCCATTTCTCCCCATTATCGGCCCGAGCCGATCCCTGAATATGAGAAGAAGCTGGTCTTGCCCTAAAATCTTGCCTCGGCCTCTTGAAACCTTGTGGCCCATTACCTTCACTTCTTTTCCTAGCCAAGTCATTAGACCCTCTTTGTAGCTGTTGCACTCGGTACAAATCTGCCGCACTCAAATAAGCTTCATTGAGCGTCCTCGGCTTGCTTACCGTCAAAGCCTTCCTTGCTTCATAGTTGAGTCCTGCATATATGGTATTTGGCTCAGGACATGCTAAATTGTACATTAAATGTTTATATCCGATCGTCAATATGGCTCGCCTGTGTTGATATATGTGTATATATGTTTTATAATGATTGTAAGGCTATTCGAATTTGCACATGTATGGTATTAGTCCCTTATTAAGGAATATGAATAATTATATTTAACCACATGTTCGGTACAGTTTATGATCCTACATGATTAAATCATTATAAAACATTTGAATAATGAATATGACGTGGGTAAGATTTCCATGTTGTGTTATTATTCATTCATAAATTAACATAATGTGAATTGCATGTTCATAGCCTTATTATTGGTATATTCTGCTAGTAAAATAGTTAGGTGTAAATCCGGTATATATGGTATTGATGATATTTTCCCTATGGACATGACAACTAGTACAAAGGTTATATATATGGGGGTAGAGTCAAATGTGTTATTTGGGTGTAAGGATTTTTAAGTTTGAACATGCAACCAGCCGAATTCCCTTCCTTTCTTTGTCAAATCAAATACCGTTTCATTGAGAAATCCCTTCTACCACTTCAAACTTCGTTCTTGATACCTTCTTTCAATTGACTCCGTGCAAGGTGGCAACCTTATTCCCTAAGTTGCAAGTTTAATTCCTTTGATCCTATTCCGATTTAACATTGTCCTTAGGTAACACCCCTAAAATTTATAACTTTGAATACTATTAAATAAAGGTAGTACTATCATTAAATCCCAAAACAGAGCATACTAAACATAAGAGTTTGGGGTGTTATGCCACATCTGAGCTGGAGAACTCAGATGCACAGGCTATACTATCTAAAAATCCTTAAAACAATGTCAATACATCATCATGGCACGCAGGCCGAAAGGGAAACTAGCTAAGTAAAGCTCGGTTCTTTAGCGCGCTCCGGAGCTACTCATCTGTGCCTGAAAGCCAAATATATTTGTTAAGCGAATAATGCTGGTAACCCAAATATATTTACTAGCATACACCCTAAGGTCACATGATCATCATATCAGTAATCAATCATTATCTCAACACATAAGCACACTTTGGTGGTGCCGCAGGACCAATCGCATGCCCATACATGAGGGTCAGCGCATATAGCGCTAACACGACCCCGAAGCACCCTGCCTCGTACCACAACACGAAGGGGTTGATTACAACCAACCGATGAATCACAGCTCATCATAACGTTTGATCACAACCAAACGGTGGACCGCAGCCCAGAAAGTGTATTTCTGATCGCAACTAGATTATGAACCGCAGCTCATTTATAACGTTTGATCGCAACCAAACGGTGAACCGCAGCCCTATATAATATTTATATACATGACCGATCGCAACCGGCCTGGTTAGGAGCCGATGGTTCTCAACCCATCCAACTGCCCGTATAGCCAATTTGATCGCAACAAAATTGGGGTATCATGCACACATAACACATAGCAAGCACATGCAACCCACATTAGCACATTGGGAAGGGGGAAAACGTATAAATAAAACTTATGCGTGGTCATCCACATACTAGGAATATTCCTAAGGGGTTCATACATCATTTGCCTAGGCCAAAGGGGTACCAATTCAACTAGCATGCAATACACAAGACTCTTTTATCCTACGAATGGTACTCGAAACATCAAGCAAGACTCAGGCACGACAAACGGGGTCCGTTGGGACACCACAGGGAATGGGGAAACATCAAATGGGGAAAACCACCATCCACGGGGAATAGAAGACCACCCGCCGGCGGCGCTCTTCTGGGCAGCGGGTGTGTAACACCCCGTGTTACGATCCCTAAAACCAATTAATCATTTAACCAATTATCCAAAAAAAAGAATTAAATCACAATAATTAATTAGGAAAGGCCCACCATAGTCCATGGGCCCTTATCCCTAAACCCAATCCATAGTCCCAAAA